>NW_027307849.1:0-132500 GCF_047496885.1 Scyliorhinus torazame
TTTTGGCAATCATTGATTTAGGAAAAAAAAATGATTATCTCGGCGAGTTAACCATTATGAGAAATTTTCCGTTTGTTTTCAGAGCAGCTTGCATCTAAAGTTACTATTTTGTGCTAACAATTCGTTTTGGGAAAAAGTGATTATCTCGGCGAGTTATTTTGAGTAATTTTCCTTATGGGGTCAGCTTGCATCAAAATTAACAATTTAATGCCTAATATTCATTTTGGGGAAAAAGTGATTATCTCGGCGAATGAACCATTTTGAGTAATTTTCCATTTCGGTTCAGAGCAGTTTGCATCTAAAGTAGCTAGTTTGTGCCAAACATTCATTTTGGACAAATGGTGATTTTCTCGGCGAGTTAACCATTATGAGAAATTTTCCGTTTGGTTTCAGAGCAGCTTGCATCTAAAGTTACTATTTTGTGCTAACAATTTGTTTTGGAAAAAAGTGAATATCTCGGCGAGATAAGCCTTTTCAAATATTGCCATTTGGTTTCAGAGCAGCTTAATTTAAATTAGCTATTTTTTGCCAAACAGTCGTTTTGGAAAGAAAGTGATTTCCTCGTTAAGCATTTTGAGCAATGTACAGTTGGTTTTCAGAGCGTCTTGCATGAAAATGTACTACTTCTTGTCAGACATTAATTTTGGAAAACAAGTCATTATCTCGGAGAATTAGCATTTTCAATAATTGCCATTAAGTTTCAGAGCAGCTTGCATTTAAATTAGCAATTTTTCGCCAAACATTCGATTTGGAAAGAAATTGATTTCCTCGTTAAGCATTTTGAGCAATGTACAGTTGGTTTTCAGAGCGTCTTGCATGAAAATGTACTACTTCTTGTCAGACATTAATTTGGGAAAAAAGTGATTATCTCGACTGGGTAACATTTTTTATAATTTGACATTTGGTTTCAGAGCAGCTTGCATCTTAATTTGCTATTGTTTGCTATAATTGCTATTTTTTCCCAAACATTCATTTTGCGAAAAAAAGTGGTATGCTGAGTGTGCTGTGCATTTTCAGGAATTGGCCGGTTTGTTTCAGAGCATCGATCTTCACAATTAACTATTTTTTGGCAATCATTGATTTAGGAAAAAAAAGTGATTATCTCGGCGAGTTAACCATTTTGAGAAATTTTCCGTTTGTTTTCAGAGCAGCTTGCATTTTGTGCTAACAATTCGTTTTGGAAAAAAGTGATTATCTCGGCAAGTTATTTTGAGTAATTTTCCTTATGGGGTCAGAGCAGCTTGCATCAAAATTAAAAATTTAATGCCTAATATTCATTTTGGGGAAAAAGTGATTATCTCGGCGAATGAACCATTTTGAGTAATTTTCCATTTCGGTTCAGAGCAGTTTGCATCTAAAGTAGCTAGTTTGTGCCAAACATTCATTTTGGAAGAAATGTACAGTTGGTTTTCAGAACGTCTTGCATGAAAATGTACTATTTCTTGTCAAACATTAATTTTGGAAAAAAGTGATTATCTCGGCTGGGTAAACATTTTTAATAATTTGGCATTTGGTTTCAGAGCAGCTTGCATCTCAATTTGCTATTGTTTGCTATAATTGCTATTTTTTCCCAAACATTCATTTTGCGGAAAAAAGTGATCTTCTGAGTGTGCTGTGCATTTTCAGGAATTGGCCGGTTTGTTTCAGAGCATCGATCTTCACAATTAACTATTTTTTGGCAATCATTGATTTAGGAAAAAAAGTGATTATCTCGGCGAGTTAACCATTATGAGAAATTTTCCGTTTGTTTTCAGAGCAGCTTGCATCTAAAGTTACTATTTTGTGCTAACAATTCGTTTTGGGAAAAAGTGATTATCTCGGCGAGTTATTTTGAGTAATTTTCCTTATGGGGTCAGCTTGCATCAAAATTAACAATTTAATGCCTAATATTCATTTTGGGGAAAAAGTGATTATCTCGGCGAATGAACCATTTTGAGTAATTTTCCATTTCGGTTCAGAGCAGTTTGCATCTAAAGTAGCTAGTTTGTGCCAAACATTCATTTTGGACAAAAGGTGATTTTCTCGGCGAGTTAACCATTATGAGAAATTTTCCGTTTGGTTTCAGAGCAGCTTGCATCTAAAGTTACTATTTTGTGCTAACAATTTGTTTTGGAAAAAAGTGAATATCTCGGCGAGATAAGCCTTTTCAAATATTGCCATTTGGTTTCAGAGCAGCTTAATTTAAATTAGCTATTTTTTGCCAAACAGTCGTTTTGGAAAGAAAGTGATTTCCTCGTTAAGCATTTTGAGCAATGTACAGTTGGTTTTCAGAGCGTCTTGCATGAAAATGTACTACTTCTTGTCAGACATTAATTTTGGAAAACAAGTCATTATCTCGGAGAATTAGCATTTTCAATAATTGCCATTAAGTTTCAGAGCAGCTTGCATTTAAATTAGCAATTTTTCGCCAAACATTCGATTTGGAAAGAAATTGATTTCCTCGTTAAGCATTTTGAGCAATGTACAGTTGGTTTTCAGAGCGTCTTGCATGAAAATGTACTACTTCTTGTCAGACATTAATTTGGGAAAAAAGTGATTATCTCGACTGGGTAACATTTTTTATAATTTGACATTTGGTTTCAGAGCAGCTTGCATCTTAATTTGCTATTGTTTGCTATAATTGCTATTTTTTCCCAAACATTCATTTTGCGAAAAAAAGTGGTATGCTGAGTGTGCTGTGCATTTTCAGGAATTGGCCGGTTTGTTTCAGAGCATCGATCTTCACAATTAACTATTTTTTGGCAATCATTGATTTAGGAAAAAAAAGTGATTATCTCGGCGAGTTAACCATTTTGAGAAATTTTCCGTTTGTTTTCAGAGCAGCTTGCATTTTGTGCTAACAATTCGTTTTGGAAAAAAGTGATTATCTCGGCAAGTTATTTTGAGTAATTTTCCTTATGGGGTCAGAGCAGCTTGCATCAAAATTAACAATTTAATGCCTAATATTCATTTTGGGGAAAAAGTGATTATCTCGGCGAATGAACCATTTTGAGTAATTTTCCATTTCGGTTCAGAGCAGTTTGCATCTAAAGTAGCTAGTTTGTGCCAAACATTCATTTTGGAAGAAATGTACAGTTGGTTTTCAGAACGTCTTGCATGAAAATGTACTATTTCTTGTCAAACATTAATTTTGGAAAAAAGTGATTATCTCGGCTGGGTAAACATTTTTAATAATTTGGCATTTGGTTTCAGAGCAGCTTGCATCTCAATTTGCTATTGTTTGCTATAATTGCTATTTTTTCCCAAACATTCATTACGGAAAAAAGTGGTATGCTGAGTGTGCTGTGCATTTTCAGGAATTGGCCGGTTTGTTTCAGAGCATCGATCTTCACAATTAACTATTTTTTGGCAATCATTGATTTAGGAAAAAAAGTGATTATCTCGGCGAGTTAACCATTATGAGAAATTTTCCGTTTGTTTTCAGAGCAGCTTGCATCTAAAGTTACTATTTTGTGCTAACAATTCGTTTTGGGAAAAAGTGATTATCTCGGCGAGTTATTTTGAGTAATTTTCCTTATGGGGTCAGCTTGCATCAAAATTAACAATTTAATGCCTAATATTCATTTTGGGGAAAAAGTGATTATCTCGGCGAATGAACCATTTTGAGTAATTTTCCATTTCGGTTCAGAGCAGTTTGCATCTAAAGTAGCTAGTTTGTGCCAAACATTCATTTTGGACAAAAGGTGATTTTCTCGGCGAGTTAACCATTATGAGAAATTTTCCGTTTGGTTTCAGAGCAGCTTGCATCTAAAGTTACTATTTTGTGCTAACAATTTGTTTTGGAAAAAAGTGAATATCTCGGCGAGATAAGCCTTTTCAAATATTGCCATTTGGTTTCAGAGCAGCTTAATTTAAATTAGCTATTTTTTGCCAAACAGTCGTTTTGGAAAGAAAGTGATTTCCTCGTTAAGCATTTTGAGCAATGTACAGTTGGTTTTCAGAGCGTCTTGCATGAAAATGTACTACTTCTTGTCAGACATTAATTTTGGAAAACAAGTCATTATCTCGGAGAATTAGCATTTTCAATAATTGCCATTAAGTTTCAGAGCAGCTTGCATTTAAATTAGCAATTTTTCGCCAAACATTCGATTTGGAAAGAAATTGATTTCCTCGTTAAGCATTTTGAGCAATGTACAGTTGGTTTTCAGAGCGTCTTGCATGAAAATGTACTACTTCTTGTCAGACATTAATTTGGGAAAAAAGTGATTATCTCGACTGGGTAACATTTTTTATAATTTGACATTTGGTTTCAGAGCAGCTTGCATCTTAATTTGCTATTGTTTGCTATAATTGCTATTTTTTCCCAAACATTCATTTTGCGAAAAAAAGTGGTATGCTGAGTGTGCTGTGCATTTTCAGGAATTGGCCGGTTTGTTTCAGAGCATCGATCTTCACAATTAACTATTTTTTGGCAATCATTGATTTAGGAAAAAAAAGTGATTATCTCGGCGAGTTAACCATTTTGAGAAATTTTCCGTTTGTTTTCAGAGCAGCTTGCATTTTGTGCTAACAATTCGTTTTGGAAAAAAGTGATTATCTCGGCAAGTTATTTTGAGTAATTTTCCTTATGGGGTCAGAGCAGCTTGCATCA
Source organism: Scyliorhinus torazame (assembly GCF_047496885.1). Classification (NCBI taxonomy): domain Eukaryota; kingdom Metazoa; phylum Chordata; class Chondrichthyes; order Carcharhiniformes; family Scyliorhinidae; genus Scyliorhinus; species Scyliorhinus torazame. The sequence goes on from NW_027307849.1 coordinate 4,592, forward strand.
AAATTAAAAATTTAATGCCTAATATTCATTTTGGGGAAAAAGTGATTATCTCGGCGAATGAACCATTTTGAGTAATTTTCCATTTCGGTTCAGAGCAGTTTGCATCTAAAGTAGCTAGTTTGTGCCAAACATTCATTTTGGAAGAAATGTACAGTTGGTTTTCAGAACGTCTTGCATGAAAATGTACTATTTCTTGTCAAACATTAATTTTGGAAAAAAGTGATTATCTCGGCTGGGTAAACATTTTTAATAATTTGGCATTTGGTTTCAGAGCAGCTTGCATCTCAATTTGCTATTGTTTGCTATAATTGCTATTTTTTCCCAAACATTCATTACGGAAAAAAGTGATCTTCGGAATGTGCTGTGCATTTTCAGGAATTGGCCGGTTTGTTTCAGAGCATCGATCTTCACAATTAACTATTTTTTGGCAATCATTGATTTAGGAAAAAAAAATGATTATCTCGGCGAGTTAACCATTATGAGAAATTTTCCGTTTGTTTTCAGAGCAGCTTGCATCTAAAGTTACTATTTTGTGCTAACAATTCGTTTTGGGAAAAAGTGATTATCTCGGCGAGTTATTTTGAGTAATTTTCCTTATGGGGTCAGCATCAAAATTAACAATTTAATGCCTAATATTCATTTTGGGGAAAAAGTGATTATCTCGGCGAATGAACCATTTTGAGTAATTTTCCATTTCGGTTCAGAGCAGTTTGCATCTAAAGTAGCTAGTTTGTGCCAAACATTCATTTTGGAAAAAAGGTGATTTTCTCGGCGAGTTAAGCATTTTGAGTAATTTACAGGTTCATTTCAGAGCGGTTTGCATGAAAATGTACTATTTCTTCCCAAACATTCAGTTTGGAAAAAAAGTGATGATCTCGGCGAGTTAAGCAGTTTCAATAATTTGCCATTTGGTTTCAGAGCAGCTTAATTTAAATTTGCTATTTTTACGCAAACATTCGTTTGGGGAAAAAAAAGTGATTATCTCGGCGAGATATTAGCAATTTTTCGCCAAACATTGTTAAGCATTTTCAGCAATGTACAGTTGGGTTTCAGAGCGTCTTGCATGAAAATGTACTATTTCTTGTCAAACATTAAATTTTTGAAAAAAGTGATTATCTCGGCTGGGTAAACATTTTTAATAATTTGCCATTTGGTTTCAGAGCAGCTTAATTTAAATTTGCTATTTTTACCCAAACATTCGTTTGGGGAAAAAAAAAGTGATTATCTCGGCGAGTCAAGCATTTTGAGTAATGTTCCGGTTGGGGTCAGAGCGTCTTCCATGTAAATGTACTATTTCTTGCCACTCATTCAGTTTGGAAAACAAGTCATTATCTCGGAGAGTTAGCATTTTCAATAATTGCCATTAAGTTTCAGAGCAGCTTGCATTTAAATTAGCAATTTTTCGCCAAACATTCGTTTTGGAAAGAAATTGATTTCCTCGTTAAGCATTTTGAGCAATGTACAGTTGGTTTTCAGAGCGTCTTGCATGAAAATGTACTATTTCTTGTCAAACATTAAATTTGGAAAAAAGTAATTATCTCGGCTGGGTAAACATTTTTAATAATTTGACATTTGGTTTCAGAGCAGCTTGCATCTCAATTTGCTATTGTTTGCTATAATTGCTATTTTTTCCCAAACATTCATTTTGCGGAAAAAAGTGATCTTCTGAGTGTGCTGTGCATTTTCAGGAATTGGCCGGTTTGTTTCAGAGCATCGATCTTCACAATTAACTATTTTTTGGCAATCATTGATTTAGGAAAAAAAGTGATTATCTCGGCGAGTTAACCATTATGAGAAATTTTCCGTTTGTTTTCAGAGCAGCTTGCATCTAAAGTTACTATTTTGTGCTAACAATTCGTTTTGGGAAAAAGTGATTATCTCGGCGAGTTATTTTGAGTAATTTTCCTTATGGGGTCAGCTTGCATCAAAATTAACAATTTAATGCCTAATATTCATTTTGGGGAAAAAGTGATTATCTCGGCGAATGAACCATTTTGAGTAATTTTCCATTTCGGTTCAGAGCAGTTTGCATCTAAAGTAGCTAGTTTGTGCCAAACATTCATTTTGGACAAAAGGTGATTTTCTCGGCGAGTTAACCATTATGAGAAATTTTCCGTTTGGTTTCAGAGCAGCTTGCATCTAAAGTTACTATTTTGTGCTAACAATTTGTTTTGGAAAAAAGTGAATATCTCGGCGAGATAAGCCTTTTCAAATATTGCCATTTGGTTTCAGAGCAGCTTAATTTAAATTAGCTATTTTTTGCAAAACAGTCGTTTTGGAAAGAAAGTGATTTCCTCGTTAAGCATTTTGAGCAATGTACAGTTGGTTTTCAGAGCGTCTTGCATGAAAATGTACTACTTCTTGTCAGACATTAATTTTGGAAAACAAGTCATTATCTCGGAGAGTTAGCATTTTCAATAATTGCCATTAAGTTTCAGAGCAGCTTGCATTTAAATTAGCAATTTTTCGCCAAACATTCGATTTGGAAAGAAATTGATTTCCTCGTTAAGCATTTTGAGCAATGTACAGTTGGTTTTCAGAGCGTCTTGCATGAAAATGTACTACTTCTTGTCAGACATTAATTTGGGAAAAAAGTGATTATCTCGACTGGGTAACATTTTTTATAATTTGACATTTGGTTTCAGAGCAGCTTGCATCTTAATTTGCTATTGTTTGCTATAATTGCTATTTTTTCCCAAACATTCATTTTGCGAAAAAAAGTGGTATGCTGAGTGTGCTGTGCATTTTCAGGAATTGGCCGGTTTGTTTCAGAGCATCGATCTTCACAATTAACTATTTTTTGGCAATCATTGATTTAGGAAAAAAAAGTGATTATCTCGGCGAGTTAACCATTTTGAGAAATTTTCCGTTTGTTTTCAGAGCAGCTTGCATTTTGTGCTAACAATTTGTTTTGGAAAAAAGTGATTATCTCGGCAAGTTATTTTGAGTAATTTTCCTTATGGGGTCAGAGCAGCTTGCATCAAAATTAAAAATTTAATGCCTAATATTCATTTTGGGGAAAAAGTGATTATCTCGGCGAATGAACCATTTTGAGTAATTTTCCATTTCGGTTCAGAGCAGTTTGCATCTAAAGTAGCTAGTTTGTGCCAAACATTCATTTTGGAAGAAATGTACAGTTGGTTTTCAGAACGTCTTGCATGAAAATGTACTATTTCTTGTCAAACATTAATTTTGGAGAAAAGTGATTATCTCGGCTGGGTAAACATTTTTAATAATTTGGCATTTGGTTTCAGAGCAGCTTGCATCTCAATTTGCTATTGTTTGCTATAATTGCTATTTTTTCCCAAACATTCATTACGGAAAAAAGTGATCTTCGGAGTGTGCTGTGCATTTTCAGGAATTGGCCGGTTTGTTTCAGAGCATCGATCTTCACAATTAACTATTTTTTGGCAATCATTGATTTAGGAAAAAAAAATGATTATCTCGGCGAGTTAACCATTATGAGAAATTTTCCGTTTGTTTTCAGAGCAGCTTGCATCTAAAGTTACTATTTTGTGCTAACAATTCGTTTTGGGAAAAAGTGATTATCTCGGCGAGTTATTTTGAGTAATTTTCCTTATGGGGTCAGCATCAAAATTAACAATTTAATGCCTAATATTCATTTTGGGGAAAAAGTGATTATCTCGGCGAATGAACCATTTTGAGTAATTTTCCATTTCGGTTCAGAGCAGTTTGCATCTAAAGTAGCTAGTTTGTGCCAAACATTCATTTTGGACAAAAGGTGATTTTCTCGGCGAGTTAACCATTATGAGAAATTTTCCGTTTGGTTTCAGAGCAGCTTGCATCTAAAGTTACTATTTTGTGCTAACAATTTGTTTTGGAAAAAAGTGAATATCTCGGCGAGATAAGCCTTTTCAAATATTGCCATTTGGTTTCAGAGCAGCTTAATTTAAATTAGCTATTTTTTGCAAAACAGTCGTTTTGGAAAGAAAGTGATTTCCTCGTTAAGCATTTTGAGCAATGTACAGTTGGTTTTCAGAGCGTCTTGCATGAAAATGTACTACTTCTTGTCAGACATTAATTTTGGAAAACAAGTCATTATCTCGGAGAGTTAGCATTTTCAATAATTGCCATTAAGTTTCAGAGCAGCTTGCATTTAAATTAGCAATTTTTCGCCAAACATTCGATTTGGAAAGAAATTGATTTCCTCGTTAAGCATTTTGAGCAATGTACAGTTGGTTTTCAGAGCGTCTTGCATGAAAATGTACTACTTCTTGTCAGACATTAATTTGGGAAAAAAGTGATTATCTCGACTGGGTAACATTTTTTATAATTTGACATTTGGTTTCAGAGCAGCTTGCATCTTAATTTGCTATTGTTTGCTATAATTGCTATTTTTTCCCAAACATTCATTTTGCGAAAAAAAGTGGTATGCTGAGTGTGCTGTGCATTTTCAGGAATTGGCCGGTTTGTTTCAGAGCATCGATCTTCACAATTAACTATTTTTTGGCAATCATTGATTTAGGAAAAAAAAGTGATTATCTCGGCGAGTTAACCATTTTGAGAAATTTTCCGTTTGTTTTCAGAGCAGCTTGCATTTTGTGCTAACAATTTGTTTTGGAAAAAAGTGATTATCTCGGCAAGTTATTTTGAGTAATTTTCCTTATGGGGTCAGAGCAGCTTGCATCAAAATTAAAAATTTAATGCCTAATATTCATTTTGGGGAAAAAGTGATTATCTCGGCGAATGAACCATTTTGAGTAATTTTCCATTTCGGTTCAGAGCAGTTTGCATCTAAAGTAGCTAGTTTGTGCCAAACATTCATTTTGGAAGAAATGTACAGTTGGTTTTCAGAACGTCTTGCATGAAAATGTACTATTTCTTGTCAAACATTAATTTTGGAGAAAAGTGATTATCTCGGCTGGGTAAACATTTTTAATAATTTGGCATTTGGTTTCAGAGCAGCTTGCATCTCAATTTGCTATTGTTTGCTATAATTGCTATTTTTTCCCAAACATTCATTACGGAAAAAAGTGATCTTCGGAGTGTGCTGTGCATTTTCAGGAATTGGCCGGTTTGTTTCAGAGCATCGATCTTCACAATTAACTATTTTTTGGCAATCATTGATTTAGGAAAAAAAAATGATTATCTCGGCGAGTTAACCATTATGAGAAATTTTCCGTTTGTTTTCAGAGCAGCTTGCATCTAAAGTTACTATTTTGTGCTAACAATTCGTTTTGGGAAAAAGTGATTATCACGGCGAGTTATTTTGAGTAATTTTCCTTATGGGGTCAGCATCAAAATTAACAATTTAATGCCTAATATTCATTTTGGGGAAAAAGTGATTATCTCGGCGAATGAACCATTTTGAGTAATTTTCCATTTCGGTTCAGAGCAGTTTGCATCTAAAGTAGCTAGTTTGTGCCAAACATTCATTTTGGAAAAAAGGTGATTTTCTCGGCGAGTTAAGCATTTTGAGTAATTTACAGGTTCATTTCAGAGCGGTTTGTATGTAAATGTACTATTTCTTGCCAAACATTCAGTTTGGAAAAAAAGTGATGATCTCGGCGAGTTAAGCAGTTTCAATAATTTGCCATTTGGTTTCAGAGCAGCTTAATTTAAATTTGCTATTTTAAGTTACTATTTTGTGCGAACAATTCGTTTTGGGAAAAAGTGATTATCTCGGCGAGTTATTTTGAGTAATTTTCCTTATGGGGTCAGCATCAAAATTAACAATTTAATGCCTAATATTGATTTTGGGGGAAAAGTGATTATCTCGGCGAATGAACCATTTTGAGTAATTTTCCATTTCGGTTCAGAGCAGTTTGCATCTAAAGTAGCTAGTTTGTGCCAAACATTCATTTTGGAAAAAAGGTGATTTTCTCGGCGAGTTAAGCATTTTGAGTAATTTACAGGTTCATTTCAGAGCGGTTTGCATGAAAATGTACTATTTCTTGCCAAACATTCAGTTTGGAAAAAAAGTGATGATCTCGGCGAGTTAAGCAGTTTCAATAATTTGCCATTTGGTTTCAGAGCAGCTTAATTTAAATTTGCTATTTTTACCCAAACATTCGTTTGGGGAAAAAAAAGTGATTATCTCGGCGAGATATTAGCAATTTTTCGCCAAACATTGTTAAGCATTTTGAGCAATGTACAGTTGGGTTTCAGAGCGTCTTGCATGAAAATGTACTATTTCTTGTCAAACATTAAATTTTTGAAAAAAGTGATTATCTCGGCTGGGTAAACATTTTTAATAATTTGCCATTTGGTTTCAGAGCAGCATAATTTAAATTTGCTATTTTTACCCAAACATTCGTTTGGGGAAAAAAAAAGTGATTATCTCGGCGAGTCAAGCATTTTGAGTAATGTTCCGGTTGGGGTCAGAGCGTCTTCCATGTAAATGTACTATTTCTTGCCACTCATTCAGTTTGGAAAACAAGTCATTATCTCGGAGAGTTAGCATTTTCAATAATTGCCATTAACTTTCAGAGCAGCTTGCATTTAAATTAGCAATTTTCGCCAAACATTCGTTTTGGAAAGAAATTGATTTCCTCGTTAAGCATTTTGAGCAATGTACAGTTGGTTTTCAGAGCGTCTTGCATGAAAATGTACTATTTCTTGTCAAACATTAAATTTGGAAAAAAGTAATTATCTCGGCTGGGTAAACATTTTTAATAATTTGACATTTGGTTTCAGAGCAGCTTGCATCTCAATTTGCTATTGTTTGCTATAATTGCTATTTTTTCCCAAACATTCATTTTGCGGAAAAAAGTGATCTTCTGAGTGTGCTGTGCATTTTCAGGAATTGGCCGGTTTGTTTCAGAGCATCGATCTTCACAATTAACTATTTTTTGGCAATCATTGATTTAGGAAAAAAAGTGATTATCTCGGCGAGTTAACCATTATGAGAAATTTTCCGTTTGTTTTCAGAGCAGCTTGCATCTAAAGTTACTATTTTGTGCTAACAATTCGTTTTGGGAAAAAGTGATTATCTCGGCGAGTTATTTTGAGTAATTTTCCTTATGGGGTCAGCATCAAAATTAACAATTTAATGCCTAATATTCATTTTGGGGAAAAAGTGATTATCTCGGCGAATGAACCATTTTGAGTAATTTTCCATTTCGGTTCAGAGCAGTTTGCATCTAAAGTAGCTAGTTTGTGCCAAACATTCATTTTGGAAAAAAGGTGATTTTCTCGGCGAGTTAAGCATTTTGAGTAATTTACAGGTTCATTTCAGAGCGGTTTGCATGAAAATGTACTATTTCTTCCCAAACATTCAGTTTGGAAAAAAAGTGATGATCTCGGCGAGTTAAGCAGTTTCAATAATTTGCCATTTGGTTTCAGAGCAGCTTAATTTAAATTTGCTATTTTTACGCAAACATTCGTTTGGGGAAAAAAAAGTGATTATCTCGGCGAGATATTAGCAATTTTTCGCCAAACATTGTTAAGCATTTTCAGCAATGTACAGTTGGGTTTCAGAGCGTCTTGCATGAAAATGTACTATTTCTTGTCAAACATTAAATTTTTGAAAAAAGTGATTATCTCGGCTGGGTAAACATTTTTAATAATTTGCCATTTGGTTTCAGAGCAGCTTAATTTAAATTTGCTATTTTTACCCAAACATTCGTTTGGGGAAAAAAAAAGTGATTATCTCGGCGAGTCAAGCATTTTGAGTAATGTTCCGGTTGGGGTCAGAGCGTCTTCCATGTAAATGTACTATTTCTTGCCACTCATTCAGTTTGGAAAACAAGTCATTATCTCGGAGAGTTAGCATTTTCAATAATTGCCATTAAGTTTCAGAGCAGCTTGCATTTAAATTAGCAATTTTTCGCCAAACATTCGTTTAGGAAAGAAATTGATTTCCTCGTTAAGCATTTTGAGCAATGTACAGTTGGTTTTCAGAGCGTCTTGCATGAAAATGTACTATTTCTTGTCAAACATTAAATTTGGAAAAAAGTAATTATCTCGGCTGGGTAAACATTTTTAATAATTTGACATTTGGTTTCAGAGCAGCTTGCATCTCAATTTGCTATTGTTTGCTATAATTGCTATTTTTTCCCAAACATTCATTTTGCGGAAAAAAGTGATCTTCTGAGTGTGCTGTGCATTTTCAGGAATTGGCCGGTTTGTTTCAGAGCATCGATCTTCACAATTAACTATTTTTTGGCAATCATTGATTTAGGAAAAAAAGTGATTATCTCGGCGAGTTAACCATTATGAGAAATTTTCCGTTTGTTTTCAGAGCAGCTTGCATCTAAAGTTACTATTTTGTGCTAACAATTCGTTTTGGGAAAAAGTGATTATCTCGGCGAGTTATTTTGAGTAATTTTCCTTATGGGGTCAGCATCAAAATTAACAATTTAATGCCTAATATTCATTTTGGGGAAAAAGTGATTATCTCGGCGAATGAACCATTTTGAGTAATTTTCCATTTCGGTTCAGAGCAGTTTGCATCTAAAGTAGCTAGTTTGTGCCAAACATTCATTTTGGAAAAAAGGTGATTTTCTCGGCGAGTTAAGCATTTTGAGTAATTTACAGGTTCATTTCAGAGCGGTTTGCATGAAAATGTACTATTTCTTCCCAAACATTCAGTTTGGAAAAAAAGTGATGATCTCGGCGAGTTAAGCAGTTTCAATAATTTGCCATTTGGTTTCAGAGCAGCTTAATTTAAATTTGCTATTTTTACGCAAACATTCGTTTGGGGAAAAAAAAGTGATTATCTCGGCGAGATATTAGCAATTTTTCGCCAAACATTGTTAAGCATTTTCAGCAATGTACAGTTGGGTTTCAGAGCGTCTTGCATGAAAATGTACTATTTCTTGTCAAACATTAAATTTTTGAAAAAAGTGATTATCTCGGCTGGGTAAACATTTTTAATAATTTGCCATTTGGTTTCAGAGCAGCTTAATTTAAATTTGCTATTTTTACCCAAACATTCGTTTGGGGAAAAAAAAAGTGATTATCTCGGCGAGTCAAGCATTTTGAGTAATGTTCCGGTTGGGGTCAGAGCGTCTTCCATGTAAATGTACTATTTCTTGCCACTCATTCAGTTTGGAAAACAAGTCATTATCTCGGAGAGTTAGCATTTTCAATAATTGCCATTAAGTTTCAGAGCAGCTTGCATTTAAATTAGCAATTTTTCGCCAAACATTCGTTTTGGAAAGAAATTGATTTCCTCGTTAAGCATTTTGAGCAATGTACAGTTGGTTTTCAGAGCGTCTTGCATGAAAATGTACTATTTCTTGTCAAACATTAAATTTGGAAAAAAGTAATTATCTCGGCTGGGTAAACATTTTTAATAATTTGACATTTGGTTTCAGAGCAGCTTGCATCTCAATTTGCTATTGTTTGCTATAATTGCTATTTTTTCCCAAACATTCATTTTGCGGAAAAAAGTGATCTTCTGAGTGTGCTGTGCATTTTCAGGAATTGGCCGGTTTGTTTCAGAGCATCGATCTTCACAATTAACTATTTTTTGGCAATCATTGATTTAGGAAAAAAAGTGATTATCTCGGCGAGTTAACCATTATGAGAAATTTTCCGTTTGTTTTCAGAGCAGCTTGCATCTAAAGTTACTATTTTGTGCTAACAATTCGTTTTGGGAAAAAGTGATTATCTCGGCGAGTTATTTTGAGTAATTTTCCTTATGGGGTCAGCTTGCATCAAAATTAACAATTTAATGCCTAATATTCATTTTGGGGAAAAAGTGATTATCTCGGCGAATGAACCATTTTGAGTAATTTTCCATTTCGGTTCAGAGCAGTTTGCATCTAAAGTAGCTAGTTTGTGCCAAACATTCATTTTGGACAAAAGGTGATTTTCTCGGCGAGTTAACCATTATGAGAAATTTTCCGTTTGGTTTCAGAGCAGCTTGCATCTAAAGTTACTATTTTGTGCTAACAATTTGTTTTGGAAAAAAGTGAATATCTCGGCGAGATAAGCCTTTTCAAATATTGCCATTTGGTTTCAGAGCAGCTTAATTTAAATTAGCTATTTTTTGCAAAACAGTCGTTTTGGAAAGAAAGTGATTTCCTCGTTAAGCATTTTGAGCAATGTACAGTTGGTTTTCAGAGCGTCTTGCATGAAAATGTACTACTTCTTGTCAGACATTAATTTTGGAAAACAAGTCATTATCTCGGAGAGTTAGCATTTTCAATAATTGCCATTAAGTTTCAGAGCAGCTTGCATTTAAATTAGCAATTTTTCGCCAAACATTCGATTTGGAAAGAAATTGATTTCCTCGTTAAGCATTTTGAGCAATGTACAGTTGGTTTTCAGAGCGTCTTGCATGAAAATGTACTACTTCTTGTCAGACATTAATTTGGGAAAAAAGTGATTATCTCGACTGGGTAACATTTTTTATAATTTGACATTTGGTTTCAGAGCAGCTTGCATCTTAATTTGCTATTGTTTGCTATAATTGCTATTTTTTCCCAAACATTCATTTTGCGAAAAAAAGTGGTATGCTGAGTGTGCTGTGCATTTTCAGGAATTGGCCGGTTTGTTTCAGAGCATCGATCTTCACAATTAACTATTTTTTGGCAATCATTGATTTAGGAAAAAAAAGTGATTATCTCGGCGAGTTAACCATTTTGAGAAATTTTCCGTTTGTTTTCAGAGCAGCTTGCATTTTGTGCTAACAATTTGTTTTGGAAAAAAGTGATTATCTCGGCAAGTTATTTTGAGTAATTTTCCTTATGGGGTCAGAGCAGCTTGCATCAAAATTAAAAATTTAATGCCTAATATTCATTTTGGGGAAAAAGTGATTATCTCGGCGAATGAACCATTTTGAGTAATTTTCCATTTCGGTTCAGAGCAGTTTGCATCTAAAGTAGCTAGTTTGTGCCAAACATTCATTTTGGAAGAAATGTACAGTTGGTTTTCAGAACGTCTTGCATGAAAATGTACTATTTCTTGTCAAACATTAATTTTGGAGAAAAGTGATTATCTCGGCTGGGTAAACATTTTTAATAATTTGGCATTTGGTTTCAGAGCAGCTTGCATCTCAATTTGCTATTGTTTGCTATAATTGCTATTTTTTCCCAAACATTCATTACGGAAAAAAGTGATCTTCGGAGTGTGCTGTGCATTTTCAGGAATTGGCCGGTTTGTTTCAGAGCATCGATCTTCACAATTAACTATTTTTTGGCAATCATTGATTTAGGAAAAAAAAATGATTATCTCGGCGAGTTAACCATTATGAGAAATTTTCCGTTTGTTTTCAGAGCAGCTTGCATCTAAAGTTACTATTTTGTGCTAACAATTCGTTTTGGGAAAAAGTGATTATCACGGCGAGTTATTTTGAGTAATTTTCCTTATGGGGTCAGCATCAAAATTAACAATTTAATGCCTAATATTCATTTTGGGGAAAAAGTGATTATCTCGGCGAATGAACCATTTTGAGTAATTTTCCATTTCGGTTCAGAGCAGTTTGCATCTAAAGTAGCTAGTTTGTGCCAAACATTCATTTTGGAAAAAAGGTGATTTTCTCGGCGAGTTAAGCATTTTGAGTAATTTACAGGTTCATTTCAGAGCGGTTTGTATGTAAATGTACTATTTCTTGCCAAACATTCAGTTTGGAAAAAAAGTGATGATCTCGGCGAGTTAAGCAGTTTCAATAATTTGCCATTTGGTTTCAGAGCAGCTTAATTTAAATTTGCTATTTTAAGTTACTATTTTGTGCTAACAATTCGTTTTGGGAAAAAGTATTTATCTCGGCGAGTTATTTTGAGTAATTTTCCTTATGGGGTCAGCATCAAAATTAACAATTTAATGCCTAATATTCATTTTGGGGGAAAAGTGATTATCTCGGCGAATGAACCATTTTGCGTAATTTTCCATTTCGGTTCAGAGCAGTTTGCATCTAAAGTAGCTAGTTTGTGCCAAACATTCATTTTGGAAAAAAGGTGATTTTCTCGGCGAGTTAAGCATTTTGAGTAATTTACAGGTTCATTTCAGAGCGGTTTGCATGAAAATGTACTATTTCTTGCCAAACATTCAGTTTGGAAAAAAAGTGATGATCTCGGCGAGTTAAGCAGTTTCAATAATTTGCCATTTGGTTTCAGAGCAGCTTAATTTAAATTTGCTATTTTTACCCAAACATTCGTTTGGGGAAAAAAAAGTGATTATCTCGGCGAGATATTAGCAATTTTTCGCCAAACATTGTTAAGCATTTTGAGCAATGTACAGTTGGGTTTCAGAGCGTCTTGCATGAAAATGTACTATTTCTTGTCAAACATTAAATTTTTGAAAAAAGTGATTATCTCGGCTGGGTAAACATTTTTAATAATTTGCCATTTGGTTTCAGAGCAGCATAATTTAAATTTGCTATTTTTACCCAAACATTCGTTTGGGGAAAAAAAAAGTGATTATCTCGGCGAGTCAAGCATTTTGAGTAATGTTCCGGTTGGGGTCAGAGCGTCTTCCATGTAAATGTACTATTTCTTGCCACTCATTCAGTTTGGAAAACAAGTCATTATCTCGGAGAGTTAGCATTTTCAATAATTGCCATTAACTTTCAGAGCAGCTTGCATTTAAATTAGCAATTTTCGCCAAACATTCGTTTTGGAAAGAAATTGATTTCCTCGTTAAGCATTTTGAGCAATGTACAGTTGGTTTTCAGAGCGTCTTGCATGAAAATGTACTATTTCTTGTCAAACATTAAATTTGGAAAAAAGTAATTATCTCGGCTGGGTAAACATTTTTAATAATTTGACATTTGGTTTCAGAGCAGCTTGCATCTCAATTTGCTATTGTTTGCTATAATTGCTATTTTTTCCCAAACATTCATTTTGCGGAAAAAAGTGATCTTCTGAGTGTGCTGTGCATTTTCAGGAATTGGCCGGTTTGTTTCAGAGCATCGATCTTCACAATTAACTATTTTTTGGCAATCATTGATTTAGGAAAAAAAGTGATTATCTCGGCGAGTTAACCATTATGAGAAATTTTCCGTTTGTTTTCAGAGCAGCTTGCATCTAAAGTTACTATTTTGTGCTAACAATTCGTTTTGGGAAAAAGTGATTATCTCGGCGAGTTATTTTGAGTAATTTTCCTTATGGGGTCAGCTTGCATCAAAATTAACAATTTAATGCCTAATATTCATTTTGGGGAAAAAGTGATTATCTCGGCGAATGAACCATTTTGAGTAATTTTCCATTTCGGTTCAGAGCAGTTTGCATCTAAAGTAGCTAGTTTGTGCCAAACATTCATTTTGGACAAAAGGTGATTTTCTCGGCGAGTTAACCATTATGAGAAATTTTCCGTTTGGTTTCAGAGCAGCTTGCATCTAAAGTTACTATTTTGTGCTAACAATTTGTTTTGGAAAAAAGTGAATATCTCGGCGAGATAAGCCTTTTCAAATATTGCCATTTGGTTTCAGAGCAGCTTAATTTAAATTAGCTATTTTTTGCCAAACAGTCGTTTTGGAAAGAAAGTGATTTCCTCGTTAAGCATTTTGAGCAATGTACAGTTGGTTTTCAGAGCGTCTTGCATGAAAATGTACTACTTCTTGTCAGACATTAATTTTGGAAAACAAGTCATTATCTCGGAGAATTAGCATTTTCAATAATTGCCATTAAGTTTCAGAGCAGCTTGCATTTAAATTAGCAATTTTTCGCCAAACATTCGATTTGGAAAGAAATTGATTTCCTCGTTAAGCATTTTGAGCAATGTACAGTTGGTTTTCAGAGCGTCTTGCATGAAAATGTACTACTTCTTGTCAGACATTAATTTGGGAAAAAAGTGATTATCTCGACTGGGTAACATTTTTTATAATTTGACATTTGGTTTCAGAGCAGCTTGCATCTTAATTTGCTATTGTTTGCTATAATTGCTATTTTTTCCCAAACATTCATTTTGCGAAAAAAAGTGGTATGCTGAGTGTGCTGTGCATTTTCAGGAATTGGCCGGTTTGTTTCAGAGCATCGATCTTCACAATTAACTATTTTTTGGCAATCATTGATTTAGGAAAAAAAAGTGATTATCTCGGCGAGTTAACCATTTTGAGAAATTTTCCGTTTGTTTTCAGAGCAGCTTGCATTTTGTGCTAACAATTCGTTTTGGAAAAAAGTGATTATCTCGGCAAGTTATTTTGAGTAATTTTCCTTATGGGGTCAGAGCAGCTTGCATCAAAATTAAAAATTTAATGCCTAATATTCATTTTGGGGAAAAAGTGATTATCTCGGCGAATGAACCATTTTGAGTAATTTTCCATTTCGGTTCAGAGCAGTTTGCATCTAAAGTAGCTAGTTTGTGCCAAACATTCATTTTGGAAGAAATGTACAGTTGGTTTTCAGAACGTCTTGCATGAAAATGTACTATTTCTTGTCAAACATTAATTTTGGAAAAAAGTGATTATCTCGGCTGGGTAAACATTTTTAATAATTTGGCATTTGGTTTCAGAGCAGCTTGCATCTCAATTTGCTATTGTTTGCTATAATTGCTATTTTTTCCCAAACATTCATTTTGCGGAAAAAAGTGATCTTCTGAGTGTGCTGTGCATTTTCAGGAATTGGCCGGTTTGTTTCAGAGCATCGATCTTCACAATTAACTATTTTTTGGCAATCATTGATTTAGGAAAAAAAGTGATTATCTCGGCGAGTTAACCATTATGAGAAATTTTCCGTTTGTTTTCAGAGCAGCTTGCATCTAAAGTTACTATTTTGTGCTAACAATTCGTTTTGGGAAAAAGTGATTATCTCGGCGAGTTATTTTGAGTAATTTTCCTTATGGGGTCAGCTTGCATCAAAATTAACAATTTAATGCCTAATATTCATTTTGGGGAAAAAGTGATTATCTCGGCGAATGAACCATTTTGAGTAATTTTCCATTTCGGTTCAGAGCAGTTTGCATCTAAAGTAGCTAGTTTGTGCCAAACATTCATTTTGGACAAAAGGTGATTTTCTCGGCGAGTTAACCATTATGAGAAATTTTCCGTTTGGTTTCAGAGCAGCTTGCATCTAAAGTTACTATTTTGTGCTAACAATTTGTTTTGGAAAAAAGTGAATATCTCGGCGAGATAAGCCTTTTCAAATATTGCCATTTGGTTTCAGAGCAGCTTAATTTAAATTAGCTATTTTTTGCCAAACAGTCGTTTTGGAAAGAAAGTGATTTCCTCGTTAAGCATTTTGAGCAATGTACAGTTGGTTTTCAGAGCGTCTTGCATGAAAATGTACTACTTCTTGTCAGACATTAATTTTGGAAAACAAGTCATTATCTCGGAGAATTAGCATTTTCAATAATTGCCATTAAGTTTCAGAGCAGCTTGCATTTAAATTAGCAATTTTTCGCCAAACATTCGATTTGGAAAGAAATTGATTTCCTCGTTAAGCATTTTGAGCAATGTACAGTTGGTTTTCAGAGCGTCTTGCATGAAAATGTACTACTTCTTGTCAGACATTAATTTGGGAAAAAAGTGATTATCTCGACTGGGTAACATTTTTTATAATTTGACATTTGGTTTCAGAGCAGCTTGCATCTTAATTTGCTATTGTTTGCTATAATTGCTATTTTTTCCCAAACATTCATTTTGCGAAAAAAAGTGGTATGCTGAGTGTGCTGTGCATTTTCAGGAATTGGCCGGTTTGTTTCAGAGCATCGATCTTCACAATTAACTATTTTTTGGCAATCATTGATTTAGGAAAAAAAAGTGATTATCTCATGCGAGTTAACCATTTTGAGAAATTTTCCGTTTGTTTTCAGAGCAGCTTGCATTTTGTGCTAACAATTTGTTTTGGAAAAAAGTGATTATCTCGGCAAGTTATTTTGAGTAATTTTCCTTATGGGGTCAGAGCAGCTTGCATCAAAATTAAAAATTTAATGCCTAATATTCATTTTGGGGAAAAAGTGATTATCTCGGCGAATGAACCATTTTGAGTAATTTTCCATTTCGGTTCAGAGCAGTTTGCATCTAAAGTAGCTAGTTTGTGCCAAACATTCATTTTGGAAGAAATGTACAGTTGGTTTTCAGAACGTCTTGCATGAAAATGTACTATTTCTTGTCAAACATTAATTTTGGAGAAAAGTGATTATCTCGGCTGGGTAAACATTTTTAATAATTTGGCATTTGGTTTCAGAGCAGCTTGCATCTCAATTTGCTATTGTTTGCTATAATTGCTATTTTTTCCCAAACATTCATTACGGAAAAAAGTGATCTTCGGAGTGTGCTGTGCATTTTCAGGAATTGGCCGGTTTGTTTCAGAGCATCGATCTTCACAATTAACTATTTTTTGGCAATCATTGATTTAGGAAAAAAAAATGATTATCTCGGCGAGTTAACCATTATGAGAAATTTTCCGTTTGTTTTCAGAGCAGCTTGCATCTAAAGTTACTATTTTGTGCTAACAATTCGTTTTGGGAAAAAGTGATTATCACGGCGAGTTATTTTGAGTAATTTTCCTTATGGGGTCAGCATCAAAATTAACAATTTAATGCCTAATATTCATTTTGGGGAAAAAGTGATTATCTCGGCGAATGAACCATTTTGAGTAATTTTCCATTTCGGTTCAGAGCAGTTTGCATCTAAAGTAGCTAGTTTGTGCCAAACATTCATTTTGGAAAAAAGGTGATTTTCTCGGCGAGTTAAGCATTTTGAGTAATTTACAGGTTCATTTCAGAGCGGTTTGTATGTAAATGTACTATTTCTTGCCAAACATTCAGTTTGGAAAAAAAGTGATGATCTCGGCGAGTTAAGCAGTTTCAATAATTTGCCATTTGGTTTCAGAGCAGCTTAATTTAAATTTGCTATTTTAAGTTACTATTTTGTGCTAACAATTCGTTTTGGGAAAAAGTGATTATCTCGGCGAGTTATTTTGAGTAATTTTCCTTATGGGGTCAGCATCAAAATTAACAATTTAATGCCTAATATTCATTTTGGGGGAAAAGTGATTATCTCGGCGAATGAACCATTTTGAGTAATTTTCCATTTCGGTTCAGAGCAGTTTGCATCTAAAGTAGCTAGTTTGTGCCAAACATTCATTTTGGACAAAAGGTGATTTTCTCGGCGAGTTAACCATTATGAGAAATTTTCCGTTTGGTTTCAGAGCAGCTTGCATCTAAAGTTACTATTTTGTGCTAACAATTTGTTTTGGAAAAAAGTGAATATCTCGGCGAGATAAGCCTTTTCAAATATTGCCATTTGGTTTCAGAGCAGCTTAATTTAAATTAGCTATTTTTTGCCAAACAGTCGTTTTGGAAAGAAAGTGATTTCCTCGTTAAGCATTTTGAGCAATGTACAGTTGGTTTTCAGAGCGTCTTGCATGAAAATGTACTACTTCTTGTCAGACATTAATTTTGGAAAACAAGTCATTATCTCGGAGAATTAGCATTTTCAATAATTGCCATTAAGTTTCAGAGCAGCTTGCATTTAAATTAGCAATTTTTCGCCAAACATTCGATTTGGAAAGAAATTGATTTCCTCGTTAAGCATTTTGAGCAATGTACAGTTGGTTTTCAGAGCGTCTTGCATGAAAATGTACTACTTCTTGTCAGACATTAATTTGGGAAAAAAGTGATTATCTCGACTGGGTAACATTTTTTATAATTTGACATTTGGTTTCAGAGCAGCTTGCATCTTAATTTGCTATTGTTTGCTATAATTGCTATTTTTTCCCAAACATTCATTTTGCGAAAAAAAGTGGTATGCTGAGTGTGCTGTGCATTTTCAGGAATTGGCCGGTTTGTTTCAGAGCATCGATCTTCACAATTAACTATTTTTTGGCAATCATTGATTTAGGAAAAAAAAGTGATTATCTCGGCGAGTTAACCATTTTGAGAAATTTTCCGTTTGTTTTCAGAGCAGCTTGCATTTTGTGCTAACAATTCGTTTTGGAAAAAAGTGATTATCTCGGCAAGTTATTTTGAGTAATTTTCCTTATGGGGTCAGAGCAGCTTGCATCAAAATTAACAATTTAATGCCTAATATTCATTTTGGGGAAAAAGTGATTATCTCGGCGAATGAACCATTTTGAGTAATTTTCCATTTCGGTTCAGAGCAGTTTGCATCTAAAGTAGCTAGTTTGTGCCAAACATTCATTTTGGAAGAAATGTACAGTTGGTTTTCAGAACGTCTTGCATGAAAATGTACTATTTCTTGTCAAACATTAATTTTGGAAAAAAGTGATTATCTCGGCTGGGTAAACATTTTTAATAATTTGGCATTTGGTTTCAGAGCAGCTTGCATCTCAATTTGCTATTGTTTGCTATAATTGCTATTTTTTCCCAAACATTCATTACGGAAAAAAGTGATCTTCGGAGTGTGCTGTGCATTTTCAGGAATTGGCCGGTTTGTTTCAGAGCATCGATCTTCACAATTAACTATTTTTTGGCAATCATTGATTTAGGAAAAAAAAATGATTATCTCGGCGAGTTAACCATTATGAGAAATTTTCCGTTTGTTTTCAGAGCAGCTTGCATCTAAAGTTACTATTTTGTGCTAACAATTCGTTTTGGGAAAAAGTGATTATCTCGGCGAGTTATTTTGAGTAATTTTCCTTATGGGGTCAGCATCAAAATTAACAATTTAATGCCTAATATTCATTTTGGGGAAAAAGTGATTATCTCGGCGAATGAACCATTTTGAGTAATTTTCCATTTCGGTTCAGAGCAGTTTGCATCTAAAGTAGCTAGTTTGTGCCAAACATTCATTTTGGACAAAAGGTGATTTTCTCGGCGAGTTAACCATTATGAGAAATTTTCCGTTTGGTTTCAGAGCAGCTTGCATCTAAAGTTACTATTTTGTGCTAACAATTTGTTTTGGAAAAAAGTGAATATCTCGGCGAGATAAGCCTTTTCAAATATTGCCATTTGGTTTCAGAGCAGCTTAATTTAAATTAGCTATTTTTTGCCAAACAGTCGTTTTGGAAAGAAAGTGATTTCCTCGTTAAGCATTTTGAGCAATGTACAGTTGGTTTTCAGAGCGTCTTGCATGAAAATGTACTACTTCTTGTCAGACATTAATTTTGGAAAACAAGTCATTATCTCGGAGAATTAGCATTTTCAATAATTGCCATTAAGTTTCAGAGCAGCTTGCATTTAAATTAGCAATTTTTCGCCAAACATTCGATTTGGAAAGAAATTGATTTCCTCGTTAAGCATTTTGAGCAATGTACAGTTGGTTTTCAGAGCGTCTTGCATGAAAATGTACTACTTCTTGTCAGACATTAATTTGGGAAAAAAGTGATTATCTCGACTGGGTAACATTTTTTATAATTTGACATTTGGTTTCAGAGCAGCTTGCATCTTAATTTGCTATTGTTTGCTATAATTGCTATTTTTTCCCAAACATTCATTTTGCGAAAAAAAGTGGTATGCTGAGTGTGCTGTGCATTTTCAGGAATTGGCCGGTTTGTTTCAGAGCATCGATCTTCACAATTAACTATTTTTTGGCAATCATTGATTTAGGAAAAAAAAGTGATTATCTCGGCGAGTTAACCATTTTGAGAAATTTTCCGTTTGTTTTCAGAGCAGCTTGCATTTTGTGCTAACAATTCGTTTTGGAAAAAAGTGATTATCTCGGCAAGTTATTTTGAGTAATTTTCCTTATGGGGTCAGAGCAGCTTGCATCAAAATTAACAATTTAATGCCTAATATTCATTTTGGGGAAAAAGTGATTATCTCGGCGAATGAACCATTTTGAGTAATTTTCCATTTCGGTTCAGAGCAGTTTGCATCTAAAGTAGCTAGTTTGTGCCAAACATTCATTTTGGAAGAAATGTACAGTTGGTTTTCAGAACGTCTTGCATGAAAATGTACTATTTCTTGTCAAACATTAATTTTGGAAAAAAGTGATTATCTCGGCTGGGTAAACATTTTTAATAATTTGGCATTTGGTTTCAGAGCAGCTTGCATCTCAATTTGCTATTGTTTGCTATAATTGCTATTTTTTCCCAAACATTCATTACGGAAAAAAGTGATCTTCGGAGTGTGCTGTGCATTTTCAGGAATTGGCCGGTTTGTTTCAGAGCATCGATCTTCACAATTAACTATTTTTTGGCAATCATTGATTTAGGAAAAAAAAATGATTATCTCGGCGAGTTAACCATTATGAGAAATTTTCCGTTTGTTTTCAGAGCAGCTTGCATCTAAAGTTACTATTTTGTGCTAACAATTCGTTTTGGGAAAAAGTGATTATCTCGGCGAGTTATTTTGAGTAATTTTCCTTATGGGGTCAGCATCAAAATTAACAATTTAATGCCTAATATTCATTTTGGGGAAAAAGTGATTATCTCGGCGAATGAACCATTTTGAGTAATTTTCCATTTCGGTTCAGAGCAGTTTGCATCTAAAGTAGCTAGTTTGTGCCAAACATTCATTTTGGACAAAAGGTGATTTTCTCGGCGAGTTAACCATTATGAGAAATTTTCCGTTTGGTTTCAGAGCAGCTTGCATCTAAAGTTACTATTTTGTGCTAACAATTTGTTTTGGAAAAAAGTGAATATCTCGGCGAGATAAGCCTTTTCAAATATTGCCATTTGGTTTCAGAGCAGCTTAATTTAAATTAGCTATTTTTTGCCAAACAGTCGTTTTGGAAAGAAAGTGATTTCCTCGTTAAGCATTTTGAGCAATGTACAGTTGGTTTTCAGAGCGTCTTGCATGAAAATGTACTACTTCTTGTCAGACATTAATTTTGGAAAACAAGTCATTATCTCGGAGAATTAGCATTTTCAATAATTGCCATTAAGTTTCAGAGCAGCTTGCATTTCAATTAGCAATTTTTCGCCAAACATTCGATTTGGAAAGAAATTGATTTCCTCGTTAAGCATTTTGAGCAATGTACAGTTGGTTTTCAGAACGTCTTGCATGAAAATGTACTATTTCTTGTCAAACATTAATTTTGGAAAAAAGTGATTATCTCGGCTGGGTAAACATTTTTAATAATTTGGCATTTGGTTTCAGAGCAGCTTGCATCTCAATTTGCTATTGTTTGCTATAATTGCTATTTTTTCCCAAACATTCATTACGGACAAAAGTGATCTTCGGAGTGTGCTGTGCATTTTCAGGAATTGGCCGGTTTGTTTCAGAGCATCGATCTTCACAATTAACTATTTTTTGGCAATCATTGATTTAGGAAAAAAAAATGATTATCTCGGCGAGTTAACCATTATGAGAAATTTTCCGTTTGTTTTCAGAGCAGCTTGCATCTAAAGTTACTATTTTGTGCTAACAATTCGTTTTGGGAAAAAGTGATTATCTCGGCGAGTTATTTTGAGTAATTTTCCTTATGGGGTCAGCATCAAAATTAACAATTTAATGCCTAATATTCATTTTGGGGAAAAAGTGATTATCTCGGCGAATGAACCATTTTGAGTAATTTTCCATTTCGGTTCAGAGCAGTTTGCATCTAAAGTAGCTAGTTTGTGCCAAACATTCATTTTGGAAAAAAGGTGATTTTCTCGGCGAGTTAAGCATTTTGAGTAATTTACAGGTTCATTTCAGAGCGGTTTGCATGAAAATGTACTATTTCTTGCCAAACATTCAGTTTGGAAAAAAAGTGATGATCTCGGCGAGTTAAGCAGTTTCAATAATTTGCCATTTGGTTTCAGAGCAGCTTAATTTAAATTTGCTATTTTTACCCAAACATTCGTTTGGGGAAAAAAAAGTGATTATCTCGGCGAGATATTAGCAATTTTTCGCCAAACATTGTTAAGCATTTTGAGCAATGTACAGTTCGGTTTCAGAGCGTCTTGCATGAAAATGTACTATTTCTTGTCAAACATTAAATTTGGAAAAAAGTAATTATCTCGGCTGGGTAAACATTTTTAATAATTTGACATTTGGTTTCAGAGCAGCTTGCATCTCAATTTGCTATTGTTTGCTATAATTGCTATTTTTTCCCAAACATTCATTTTGCGGAAAAAAGTGATCTTCTGAGTGTGCTGTGCATTTTCAGGAATTGGCCGGTTTGTTTCAGAGCATCGATCTTCACAATTAACTATTTTTTGGCAATCATTGATTTAGGAAAAAAAGTGATTATCTCGGCGAGTTAACCATTATGAGAAATTTTCCGTTTGTTTTCAGAGCAGCTTGCATCTAAAGTTACTATTTTGTGCTAACAATTCGTTTTGGGAAAAAGTGATTATCTCGGCGAGTTATTTTGAGTAATTTTCCTTATGGGGTCAGCATCAAAATTAACAATTTAATGCCTAATATTCATTTTGGGGAAAAAGTGATTATCTCGGCGAATGAACCATTTTGAGTAATTTTCCATTTCGGTTCAGAGCAGTTTGCATCTAAAGTAGCTAGTTTGTGCCAAACATTCATTTTGGAAAAAAGGTGATTTTCTCGGCGAGTTAAGCATTTTGAGTAATTTACAGGTTCATTTCAGAGCGGTTTGCATGAAAATGTACTATTTCTTGCCAAACATTCAGTTTGGAAAAAAAGTGATGATCTCGGCGAGTTAAGCAGTTTCAATAATTTGCCATTTGGTTTCAGAGCAGCTTAATTTAAATTTGCTATTTTTACCCAAACATTCGTTTGGGGAAAAAAAAGTGATTATCTCGGCGAGATATTAGCAATTTTTCGCCAAACATTGTTAAGCATTTTGAGCAATGTACAGTTCGGTTTCAGAGCGTCTTGCATGAAAATGTACTATTTCTTGTCAAACATTAAATTTGGAAAAAAGTAATTATCTCGGCTGGGTAAACATTTTTAATAATTTGACATTTGGTTTCAGAGCAGCTTGCATCTCAATTTGCTATTGTTTGCTATAATTGCTATTTTTTCCCAAACATTCATTTTGCGGAAAAAAGTGATCTTCTGAGTGTGCTGTGCATTTTCAGGAATTGGCCGGTTTGTTTCAGAGCATCGATCTTCACAATTAACTATTTTTTGGCAATCATTGATTTAGGAAAAAAAGTGATTATCTCGGCGAGTTAACCATTATGAGAAATTTTCCGTTTGTTTTCAGAGCAGCTTGCATCTAAAGTTACTATTTTGTGCTAACAATTCGTTTTGGGAAAAAGTGATTATCTCGGCGAGTTATTTTGAGTAATTTTCCTTATGGGGTCAGCATCAAAATTAACAATTTAATGCCTAATATTCATTTTGGGGAAAAAGTGATTATCTCGGCGAATGAACCATTTTGAGTAATTTTCCATTTCGGTTCAGAGCAGTTTGCATCTAAAGTAGCTAGTTTGTGCCAAACATTCATTTTGGAAAAAAGGTGATTTTCTCGGCGAGTTAAGCATTTTGAGTAATTTACAGGTTCATTTCAGAGCGGTTTGCATGAAAATGTACTATTTCTTGCCAAACATTCAGTTTGGAAAAAAAGTGATGATCTCGGCGAGTTAAGCAGTTTCAATAATTTGCCATTTGGTTTCAGAGCAGCTTAATTTAAATTTGCTATTTTTACCCAAACATTCGTTTGGGGAAAAAAAAGTGATTATCTCGGCGAGATATTAGCAATTTTTCGCCAAACATTGTTAAGCATTTTGAGCAATGTACAGTTCGGTTTCAGAGCGTCTTGCATGAAAATGTACTATTTCTTGTCAAACATTAAATTTGGAAAAAAGTAATTATCTCGGCTGGGTAAACATTTTTAATAATTTGACATTTGGTTTCAGAGCAGCTTGCATCTCAATTTGCTATTGTTTGCTATAATTGCTATTTTTTCCCAAACATTCATTTTGCGGAAAAAAGTGATCTTCTGAGTGTGCTGTGCATTTTCAGGAATTGGCCGGTTTGTTTCAGAGCATCGATCTTCACAATTAACTATTTTTTGGCAATCATTGATTTAGGAAAAAAAGTGATTATCTCGGCGAGTTAACCATTATGAGAAATTTTCCGTTTGTTTTCAGAGCAGCTTGCATCTAAAGTTACTATTTTGTGCTAACAATTCGTTTTGGGAAAAAGTGATTATCTCGGCGAGTTATTTTGAGTAATTTTCCTTATGGGGTCAGCATCAAAATTAACAATTTAATGCCTAATATTCATTTTGGGGAAAAAGTGATTATCTCGGCGAATGAACCATTTTGAGTAATTTTCCATTTCGGTTCAGAGCAGTTTGCATCTAAAGTAGCTAGTTTGTGCCAAACATTCATTTTGGAAAAAAGGTGATTTTCTCGGCGAGTTAAGCATTTTGAGTAATTTACAGGTTCATTTCAGAGCGGTTTGCATGAAAATGTACTATTTCTTCCCAAACATTCAGTTTGGAAAAAAAGTGATGATCTCGGCGAGTTAAGCAGTTTCAATAATTTGCCATTTGGTTTCAGAGCAGCTTAATTTAAATTTGCTATTTTTACGCAAACATTCGTTTGGGGAAAAAAAAGTGATTATCTCGGCGAGATATTAGCAATTTTTCGCCAAACATTGTTAAGCATTTTCAGCAATGTACAGTTGGGTTTCAGAGCGTCTTGCATGAAAATGTACTATTTCTTGTCAAACATTAAATTTTTGAAAAAAGTGATTATCTCGGCTGGGTAAACATTTTTAATAATTTGCCATTTGGTTTCAGAGCAGCTTAATTTAAATTTGCTATTTTTACCCAAACATTCGTTTGGGGAAAAAAAAAGTGATTATCTCGGCGAGTCAAGCATTTTGAGTAATGTTCCGGTTGGGGTCAGAGCGTCTTCCATGTAAATGTACTATTTCTTGCCACTCATTCAGTTTGGAAAACAAGTCATTATCTCGGAGAGTTAGCATTTTCAATAATTGCCATTAAGTTTCAGAGCAGCTTGCATTTAAATTAGCAATTTTTCGCCAAACATTCGTTTTGGAAAGAAATTGATTTCCTCGTTAAGCATTTTGAGCAATGTACAGTTGGTTTTCAGAGCGTCTTGCATGAAAATGTACTATTTCTTGTCAAACATTAAATTTGGAAAAAAGTAATTATCTCGGCTGGGTAAACATTTTTAATAATTTGACATTTGGTTTCAGAGCAGCTTGCATCTCAATTTGCTATTGTTTGCTATAATTGCTATTTTTTCCCAAACATTCATTTTGCGGAAAAAAGTGATCTTCTGAGTGTGCTGTGCATTTTCAGGAATTGGCCGGTTTGTTTCAGAGCATCGATCTTCACAATTAACTATTTTTTGGCAATCATTGATTTAGGAAAAAAAGTGATTATCTCGGCGAGTTAACCATTATGAGAAATTTTCCGTTTGTTTTCAGAGCAGCTTGCATCTAAAGTTACTATTTTGTGCTAACAATTCGTTTTGGGAAAAAGTGATTATCTCGGCGAGTTATTTTGAGTAATTTTCCTTATGGGGTCAGCTTGCATCAAAATTAACAATTTAATGCCTAATATTCATTTTGGGGAAAAAGTGATTATCTCGGCGAATGAACCATTTTGAGTAATTTTCCATTTCGGTTCAGAGCAGTTTGCATCTAAAGTAGCTAGTTTGTGCCAAACATTCATTTTGGACAAAAGGTGATTTTCTCGGCGAGTTAACCATTATGAGAAATTTTCCGTTTGGTTTCAGAGCAGCTTGCATCTAAAGTTACTATTTTGTGCTAACAATTTGTTTTGGAAAAAAGTGAATATCTCGGCGAGATAAGCCTTTTCAAATATTGCCATTTGGTTTCAGAGCAGCTTAATTTAAATTAGCTATTTTTTGCAAAACAGTCGTTTTGGAAAGAAAGTGATTTCCTCGTTAAGCATTTTGAGCAATGTACAGTTGGTTTTCAGAGCGTCTTGCATGAAAATGTACTACTTCTTGTCAGACATTAATTTTGGAAAACAAGTCATTATCTCGGAGAGTTAGCATTTTCAATAATTGCCATTAAGTTTCAGAGCAGCTTGCATTTAAATTAGCAATTTTTCGCCAAACATTCGATTTGGAAAGAAATTGATTTCCTCGTTAAGCATTTTGAGCAATGTACAGTTGGTTTTCAGAGCGTCTTGCATGAAAATGTACTACTTCTTGTCAGACATTAATTTGGGAAAAAAGTGATTATCTCGACTGGGTAACATTTTTTATAATTTGACATTTGGTTTCAGAGCAGCTTGCATCTTAATTTGCTATTGTTTGCTATAATTGCTATTTTTTCCCAAACATTCATTTTGCGAAAAAAAGTGGTATGCTGAGTGTGCTGTGCATTTTCAGGAATTGGCCGGTTTGTTTCAGAGCATCGATCTTCACAATTAACTATTTTTTGGCAATCATTGATTTAGGAAAAAAAAGTGATTATCTCGGCGAGTTAACCATTTTGAGAAATTTTCCGTTTGTTTTCAGAGCAGCTTGCATTTTGTGCTAACAATTTGTTTTGGAAAAAAGTGATTATCTCGGCAAGTTATTTTGAGTAATTTTCCTTATGGGGTCAGAGCAGCTTGCATCAAAATTAAAAATTTAATGCCTAATATTCATTTTGGGGAAAAAGTGATTATCTCGGCGAATGAACCATTTTGAGTAATTTTCCATTTCGGTTCAGAGCAGTTTGCATCTAAAGTAGCTAGTTTGTGCCAAACATTCATTTTGGAAGAAATGTACAGTTGGTTTTCAGAACGTCTTGCATGAAAATGTACTATTTCTTGTCAAACATTAATTTTGGAGAAAAGTGATTATCTCGGCTGGGTAAACATTTTTAATAATTTGGCATTTGGTTTCAGAGCAGCTTGCATCTCAATTTGCTATTGTTTGCTATAATTGCTATTTTTTCCCAAACATTCATTACGGAAAAAAGTGATCTTCGGAGTGTGCTGTGCATTTTCAGGAATTGGCCGGTTTGTTTCAGAGCATCGATCTTCACAATTAACTATTTTTTGGCAATCATTGATTTAGGAAAAAAAAATGATTATCTCGGCGAGTTAACCATTATGAGAAATTTTCCGTTTGTTTTCAGAGCAGCTTGCATCTAAAGTTACTATTTTGTGCTAACAATTCGTTTTGGGAAAAAGTGATTATCACGGCGAGTTATTTTGAGTAATTTTCCTTATGGGGTCAGCATCAAAATTAACAATTTAATGCCTAATATTCATTTTGGGGAAAAAGTGATTATCTCGGCGAATGAACCATTTTGAGTAATTTTCCATTTCGGTTCAGAGCAGTTTGCATCTAAAGTAGCTAGTTTGTGCCAAACATTCATTTTGGAAAAAAGGTGATTTTCTCGGCGAGTTAAGCATTTTGAGTAATTTACAGGTTCATTTCAGAGCGGTTTGTATGTAAATGTACTATTTCTTGCCAAACATTCAGTTTGGAAAAAAAGTGATGATCTCGGCGAGTTAAGCAGTTTCAATAATTTGCCATTTGGTTTCAGAGCAGCTTAATTTAAATTTGCTATTTTAAGTTACTATTTTGTGCTAACAATTCGTTTTGGGAAAAAGTGATTATCTCGGCGAGTTATTTTGAGTAATTTTCCTTATGGGGTCAGCATCAAAATTAACAATTTAATGCCTAATATTCATTTTGGGGGAAAAGTGATTATCTCGGCGAATGAACCATTTTGAGTAATTTTCCATTTCGGTTCAGAGCAGTTTGCATCTAAAGTAGCTAGTTTGTGCCAAACATTCATTTTGGAAAAAAGGTGATTTTCTCGGCGAGTTAAGCATTTTGAGTAATTTACAGGTTCATTTCAGAGCGGTTTGCATGAAAATGTACTATTTCTTGCCAAACATTCAGTTTGGAAAAAAAGTGATGATCTCGGCGAGTTAAGCAGTTTCAATAATTTGCCATTTGGTTTCAGAGCAGCTTAATTTAAATTTGCTATTTTTACCCAAACATTCGTTTGGGGAAAAAAAAGTGATTATCTCGGCGAGATATTAGCAATTTTTCGCCAAACATTGTTAAGCATTTTGAGCAATGTACAGTTGGGTTTCAGAGCGTCTTGCATGAAAATGTACTATTTCTTGTCAAACATTAAATTTTTGAAAAAAGTGATTATCTCGGCTGGGTAAACATTTTTAATAATTTGCCATTTGGTTTCAGAGCAGCATAATTTAAATTTGCTATTTTTACCCAAACATTCGTTTGGGGAAAAAAAAAGTGATTATCTCGGCGAGTCAAGCATTTTGAGTAATGTTCCGGTTGGGGTCAGAGCGTCTTCCATGTAAATGTACTATTTCTTGCCACTCATTCAGTTTGGAAAACAAGTCATTATCTCGGAGAGTTAGCATTTTCAATAATTGCCATTAACTTTCAGAGCAGCTTGCATTTAAATTAGCAATTTTCGCCAAACATTCGTTTTGGAAAGAAATTGATTTCCTCGTTAAGCATTTTGAGCAATGTACAGTTGGTTTTCAGAGCGTCTTGCATGAAAATGTACTATTTCTTGTCAAACATTAAATTTGGAAAAAAGTAATTATCTCGGCTGGGTAAACATTTTTAATAATTTGACATTTGGTTTCAGAGCAGCTTGCATCTCAATTTGCTATTGTTTGCTATAATTGCTATTTTTTCCCAAACATTCATTTTGCGGAAAAAAGTGATCTTCTGAGTGTGCTGTGCATTTTCAGGAATTGGCCGGTTTGTTTCAGAGCATCGATCTTCACAATTAACTATTTTTTGGCAATCATTGATTTAGGAAAAAAAGTGATTATCTCGGCGAGTTAACCATTATGAGAAATTTTCCGTTTGTTTTCAGAGCAGCTTGCATCTAAAGTTACTATTTTGTGCTAACAATTCGTTTTGGGAAAAAGTGATTATCTCGGCGAGTTATTTTGAGTAATTTTCCTTATGGGGTCAGCTTGCATCAAAATTAACAATTTAATGCCTAATATTCATTTTGGGGAAAAAGTGATTATCTCGGCGAATGAACCATTTTGAGTAATTTTCCATTTCGGTTCAGAGCAGTTTGCATCTAAAGTAGCTAGTTTGTGCCAAACATTCATTTTGGACAAAAGGTGATTTTCTCGGCGAGTTAACCATTATGAGAAATTTTCCGTTTGGTTTCAGAGCAGCTTGCATCTAAAGTTACTATTTTGTGCTAACAATTTGTTTTGGAAAAAAGTGAATATCTCGGCGAGATAAGCCTTTTCAAATATTGCCATTTGGTTTCAGAGCAGCTTAATTTAAATTAGCTATTTTTTGCCAAACAGTCGTTTTGGAAAGAAAGTGATTTCCTCGTTAAGCATTTTGAGCAATGTACAGTTGGTTTTCAGAGCGTCTTGCATGAAAATGTACTACTTCTTGTCAGACATTAATTTTGGAAAACAAGTCATTATCTCGGAGAATTAGCATTTTCAATAATTGCCATTAAGTTTCAGAGCAGCTTGCATTTAAATTAGCAATTTTTCGCCAAACATTCGATTTGGAAAGAAATTGATTTCCTCGTTAAGCATTTTGAGCAATGTACAGTTGGTTTTCAGAGCGTCTTGCATGAAAATGTACTACTTCTTGTCAGACATTAATTTGGGAAAAAAGTGATTATCTCGACTGGGTAACATTTTTTATAATTTGACATTTGGTTTCAGAGCAGCTTGCATCTTAATTTGCTATTGTTTGCTATAATTGCTATTTTTTCCCAAACATTCATTTTGCGAAAAAAAGTGGTATGCTGAGTGTGCTGTGCATTTTCAGGAATTGGCCGGTTTGTTTCAGAGCATCGATCTTCACAATTAACTATTTTTTGGCAATCATTGATTTAGGAAAAAAAAGTGATTATCTCGGCGAGTTAACCATTTTGAGAAATTTTCCGTTTGTTTTCAGAGCAGCTTGCATTTTGTGCTAACAATTCGTTTTGGAACAAAGTGATTATCTCGGCAAGTTATTTTGAGTAATTTTCCTTATGGGGTCAGAGCAGCTTGCATCAAAATTAAAAATTTAATGCCTAATATTCATTTTGGGGAAAAAGTGATTATCTCGGCGAATGAACCATTTTGAGTAATTTTCCATTTCGGTTCAGAGCAGTTTGCATCTAAAGTAGCTAGTTTGTGCCAAACATTCATTTTGGAAGAAATGTACAGTTGGTTTTCAGAACGTCTTGCATGAAAATGTACTATTTCTTGTCAAACATTAATTTTGGAGAAAAGTGATTATCTCGGCTGGGTAAACATTTTTAATAATTTGGCATTTGGTTTCAGAGCAGCTTGCATCTCAATTTGCTATTGTTTGCTATAATTGCTATTTTTTCCCAAACATTCATTACGGAAAAAAGTGATCTTCGGAGTGTGCTGTGCATTTTCAGGAATTGGCCGGTTTGTTTCAGAGCATCGATCTTCACAATTAACTATTTTTTGGCAATCATTGATTTAGGAAAAAAAAATGATTATCTCGGCGAGTTAACCATTATGAGAAATTTTCCGTTTGTTTTCAGAGCAGCTTGCATCTAAAGTTACTATTTTGTGCTAACAATTCGTTTTGGGAAAAAGTGATTATCACGGCGAGTTATTTTGAGTAATTTTCCTTATGGGGTCAGCATCAAAATTAACAATTTAATGCCTAATATTCATTTTGGGGAAAAAGTGATTATCTCGGCGAATGAACCATTTTGAGTAATTTTCCATTTCGGTTCAGAGCAGTTTGCATCTAAAGTAGCTAGTTTGTGCCAAACATTCATTTTGGAAAAAAGGTGATTTTCTCGGCGAGTTAAGCATTTTGAGTAATTTACAGGTTCATTTCAGAGCGGTTTGTATGTAAATGTACTATTTCTTGCCAAACATTCAGTTTGGAAAAAAAGTGATGATCTCGGCGAGTTAAGCAGTTTCAATAATTTGCCATTTGGTTTCAGAGCAGCTTAATTTAAATTTGCTATTTTAAGTTACTATTTTGTGCTAACAATTCGTTTTGGGAAAAAGTGATTATCTCGGCGAGTTATTTTGAGTAATTTTCCTTATGGGGTCAGCATCAAAATTAACAATTTAATGCCTAATATTCATTTTGGGGGAAAAGTGATTATCTCGGCGAATGAACCATTTTGAGTAATTTTCCATTTCGGTTCAGAGCAGTTTGCATCTAAAGTAGCTAGTTTGTGCCAAACATTCATTTTGGAAAAAAGGTGATTTTCTCGGCGAGTTAAGCATTTTGAGTAATTTACAGGTTCATTTCAGAGCGGTTTGCATGAAAATGTACTATTTCTTGCCAAACATTCAGTTTGGAAAAAAAGTGATGATCTCGGCGAGTTAAGCAGTTTCAATAATTTGCCATTTGGTTTCAGAGCAGCTTAATTTAAATTTGCTATTTTTACCCAAACATTCGTTTGGGGAAAAAAAAGTGATTATCTCGGCGAGATATTAGCAATTTTTCGCCAAACATTGTTAAGCATTTTGAGCAATGTACAGTTGGGTTTCAGAGCGTCTTGCATGAAAATGTACTATTTCTTGTCAAACATTAAATTTTTGAAAAAAGTGATTATCTCGGCTGGGTAAACATTTTTAATAATTTGCCATTTGGTTTCAGAGCAGCATAATTTAAATTTGCTATTTTTACCCAAACATTCGTTTGGGGAAAAAAAAAGTGATTATCTCGGCGAGTCAAGCATTTTGAGTAATGTTCCGGTTGGGGTCAGAGCGTCTTCCATGTAAATGTACTATTTCTTGCCACTCATTCAGTTTGGAAAACAAGTCATTATCTCGGAGAGTTAGCATTTTCAATAATTGCCATTAACTTTCAGAGCAGCTTGCATTTAAATTAGCAATTTTCGCCAAACATTCGTTTTGGAAAGAAATTGATTTCCTCGTTAAGCATTTTGAGCAATGTACAGTTGGTTTTCAGAGCGTCTTGCATGAAAATGTACTATTTCTTGTCAAACATTAAATTTGGAAAAAAGTAATTATCTCGGCTGGGTAAACATTTTTAATAATTTGACATTTGGTTTCAGAGCAGCTTGCATCTCAATTTGCTA
The DNA here is from genome assembly GCF_047496885.1 of Scyliorhinus torazame. Classification (NCBI taxonomy): domain Eukaryota; kingdom Metazoa; phylum Chordata; class Chondrichthyes; order Carcharhiniformes; family Scyliorhinidae; genus Scyliorhinus; species Scyliorhinus torazame. The sequence goes on from NW_027307849.1 coordinate 36,263, forward strand.
TTGTTTGCTATAATTGCTATTTTTTCCCAAACATTCATTTTGCGGAAAAAAGTGATCTTCTGAGTGTGCTGTGCATTTTCAGGAATTGGCCGGTTTGTTTCAGAGCATCGATCTTCACAATTAACTATTTTTTGGCAATCATTGATTTAGGAAAAAAAGTGATTATCTCGGCGAGTTAACCATTATGAGAAATTTTCCGTTTGTTTTCAGAGCAGCTTGCATCTAAAGTTACTATTTTGTGCTAACAATTCGTTTTGGGAAAAAGTGATTATCTCGGCGAGTTATTTTGAGTAATTTTCCTTATGGGGTCAGCTTGCATCAAAATTAACAATTTAATGCCTAATATTCATTTTGGGGAAAAAGTGATTATCTCGGCGAATGAACCATTTTGAGTAATTTTCCATTTCGGTTCAGAGCAGTTTGCATCTAAAGTAGCTAGTTTGTGCCAAACATTCATTTTGGACAAAAGGTGATTTTCTCGGCGAGTTAACCATTATGAGAAATTTTCCGTTTGGTTTCAGAGCAGCTTGCATCTAAAGTTACTATTTTGTGCTAACAATTTGTTTTGGAAAAAAGTGAATATCTCGGCGAGATAAGCCTTTTCAAATATTGCCATTTGGTTTCAGAGCAGCTTAATTTAAATTAGCTATTTTTTGCCAAACAGTCGTTTTGGAAAGAAAGTGATTTCCTCGTTAAGCATTTTGAGCAATGTACAGTTGGTTTTCAGAGCGTCTTGCATGAAAATGTACTACTTCTTGTCAGACATTAATTTTGGAAAACAAGTCATTATCTCGGAGAATTAGCATTTTCAATAATTGCCATTAAGTTTCAGAGCAGCTTGCATTTAAATTAGCAATTTTTCGCCAAACATTCGATTTGGAAAGAAATTGATTTCCTCGTTAAGCATTTTGAGCAATGTACAGTTGGTTTTCAGAGCGTCTTGCATGAAAATGTACTACTTCTTGTCAGACATTAATTTGGGAAAAAAGTGATTATCTCGACTGGGTAACATTTTTTATAATTTGACATTTGGTTTCAGAGCAGCTTGCATCTTAATTTGCTATTGTTTGCTATAATTGCTATTTTTTCCCAAACATTCATTTTGCGAAAAAAAGTGGTATGCTGAGTGTGCTGTGCATTTTCAGGAATTGGCCGGTTTGTTTCAGAGCATCGATCTTCACAATTAACTATTTTTTGGCAATCATTGATTTAGGAAAAAAAAGTGATTATCTCGGCGAGTTAACCATTTTGAGAAATTTTCCGTTTGTTTTCAGAGCAGCTTGCATTTTGTGCTAACAATTCGTTTTGGAAAAAAGTGATTATCTCGGCAAGTTATTTTGAGTAATTTTCCTTATGGGGTCAGAGCAGCTTGCATCAAAATTAAAAATTTAATGCCTAATATTCATTTTGGGGAAAAAGTGATTATCTCGGCGAATGAACCATTTTGAGTAATTTTCCATTTCGGTTCAGAGCAGTTTGCATCTAAAGTAGCTAGTTTGTGCCAAACATTCATTTTGGAAGAAATGTACAGTTGGTTTTCAGAACGTCTTGCATGAAAATGTACTATTTCTTGTCAAACATTAATTTTGGAAAAAAGTGATTATCTCGGCTGGGTAAACATTTTTAATAATTTGGCATTTGGTTTCAGAGCAGCTTGCATCTCAATTTGCTATTGTTTGCTATAATTGCTATTTTTTCCCAAACATTCATTTTGCGGAAAAAAGTGATCTTCTGAGTGTGCTGTGCATTTTCAGGAATTGGCCGGTTTGTTTCAGAGCATCGATCTTCACAATTAACTATTTTTTGGCAATCATTGATTTAGGAAAAAAAGTGATTATCTCGGCGAGTTAACCATTATGAGAAATTTTCCGTTTGTTTTCAGAGCAGCTTGCATCTAAAGTTACTATTTTGTGCTAACAATTCGTTTTGGGAAAAAGTGATTATCTCGGCGAGTTATTTTGAGTAATTTTCCTTATGGGGTCAGCTTGCATCAAAATTAACAATTTAATGCCTAATATTCATTTTGGGGAAAAAGTGATTATCTCGGCGAATGAACCATTTTGAGTAATTTTCCATTTCGGTTCAGAGCAGTTTGCATCTAAAGTAGCTAGTTTGTGCCAAACATTCATTTTGGACAAAAGGTGATTTTCTCGGCGAGTTAACCATTATGAGAAATTTTCCGTTTGGTTTCAGAGCAGCTTGCATCTAAAGTTACTATTTTGTGCTAACAATTTGTTTTGGAAAAAAGTGAATATCTCGGCGAGATAAGCCTTTTCAAATATTGCCATTTGGTTTCAGAGCAGCTTAATTTAAATTAGCTATTTTTTGCCAAACAGTCGTTTTGGAAAGAAAGTGATTTCCTCGTTAAGCATTTTGAGCAATGTACAGTTGGTTTTCAGAGCGTCTTGCATGAAAATGTACTACTTCTTGTCAGACATTAATTTTGGAAAACAAGTCATTATCTCGGAGAATTAGCATTTTCAATAATTGCCATTAAGTTTCAGAGCAGCTTGCATTTAAATTAGCAATTTTTCGCCAAACATTCGATTTGGAAAGAAATTGATTTCCTCGTTAAGCATTTTGAGCAATGTACAGTTGGTTTTCAGAGCGTCTTGCATGAAAATGTACTACTTCTTGTCAGACATTAATTTGGGAAAAAAGTGATTATCTCGACTGGGTAACATTTTTTATAATTTGACATTTGGTTTCAGAGCAGCTTGCATCTTAATTTGCTATTGTTTGCTATAATTGCTATTTTTTCCCAAACATTCATTTTGCGAAAAAAAGTGGTATGCTGAGTGTGCTGTGCATTTTCAGGAATTGGCCGGTTTGTTTCAGAGCATCGATCTTCACAATTAACTATTTTTTGGCAATCATTGATTTAGGAAAAAAAAGTGATTATCTCGGCGAGTTAACCATTTTGAGAAATTTTCCGTTTGTTTTCAGAGCAGCTTGCATTTTGTGCTAACAATTCGTTTTGGAAAAAAGTGATTATCTCGGCAAGTTATTTTGAGTAATTTTCCTTATGGGGTCAGAGCAGCTTGCATCAAAATTAACAATTTAATGCCTAATATTCATTTTGGGGAAAAAGTGATTATCTCGGCGAATGAACCATTTTGAGTAATTTTCCATTTCGGTTCAGAGCAGTTTGCATCTAAAGTAGCTAGTTTGTGCCAAACATTCATTTTGGAAGAAATGTACAGTTGGTTTTCAGAACGTCTTGCATGAAAATGTACTATTTCTTGTCAAACATTAATTTTGGAAAAAAGTGATTATCTCGGCTGGGTAAACATTTTTAATAATTTGGCATTTGGTTTCAGAGCAGCTTGCATCTCAATTTGCTATTGTTTGCTATAATTGCTATTTTTTCCCAAACATTCATTACGGAAAAAAGTGATCTTCGGAGTGTGCTGTGCATTTTCAGGAATTGGCCGGTTTGTTTCAGAGCATCGATCTTCACAATTAACTATTTTTTGGCAATCATTGATTTAGGAAAAAAAAATGATTATCTCGGCGAGTTAACCATTATGAGAAATTTTCCGTTTGTTTTCAGAGCAGCTTGCATCTAAAGTTACTATTTTGTGCTAACAATTCGTTTTGGGAAAAAGTGATTATCTCGGCGAGTTATTTTGAGTAATTTTCCTTATGGGGTCAGCATCAAAATTAACAATTTAATGCCTAATATTCATTTTGGGGAAAAAGTGATTATCTCGGCGAATGAACCATTTTGAGTAATTTTCCATTTCGGTTCAGAGCAGTTTGCATCTAAAGTAGCTAGTTTGTGCCAAACATTCATTTTGGACAAAAGGTGATTTTCTCGGCGAGTTAACCATTATGAGAAATTTTCCGTTTGGTTTCAGAGCAGCTTGCATCTAAAGTTACTATTTTGTGCTAACAATTTGTTTTGGAAAAAAGTGAATATCTCGGCGAGATAAGCCTTTTCAAATATTGCCATTTGGTTTCAGAGCAGCTTAATTTAAATTAGCTATTTTTTGCCAAACAGTCGTTTTGGAAAGAAAGTGATTTCCTCGTTAAGCATTTTGAGCAATGTACAGTTGGTTTTCAGAGCGTCTTGCATGAAAATGTACTACTTCTTGTCAGACATTAATTTTGGAAAACAAGTCATTATCTCGGAGAATTAGCATTTTCAATAATTGCCATTAAGTTTCAGAGCAGCTTGCATTTCAATTAGCAATTTTTCGCCAAACATTCGATTTGGAATGAAATTGATTTCCTCGTTAAGCATTTTGAGCAATGTACAGTTGGTTTTCAGAACGTCTTGCATGAAAATGTACTATTTCTTGTCAAACATTAATTTTGGAAAAAAGTGATTATCTCGGCTGGGTAAACATTTTTAATAATTTGGCATTTGGTTTCAGAGCAGCTTGCATCTCAATTTGCTATTGTTTGCTATAATTGCTATTTTTTCCCAAACATTCATTACGGACAAAAGTGATCTTCGGAGTGTGCTGTGCATTTTCAGGAATTGGCCGGTTTGTTTCAGAGCATCGATCTTCACAATTAACTATTTTTTGGCAATCATTGATTTAGGAAAAAAAAATGATTATCTCGGCGAGTTAACCATTATGAGAAATTTTCCGTTTGTTTTCAGAGCAGCTTGCATCTAAAGTTACTATTTTGTGCTAACAATTCGTTTTGGGAAAAAGTGATTATCTCGGCGAGTTATTTTGAGTAATTTTCCTTATGGGGTCAGCATCAAAATTAACAATTTAATGCCTAATATTCATTTTGGGGAAAAAGTGATTATCTCGGCGAATGAACCATTTTGAGTAATTTTCCATTTCGGTTCAGAGCAGTTTGCATCTAAAGTAGCTAGTTTGTGCCAAACATTCATTTTGGAAAAAAGGTGATTTTCTCGGCGAGTTAAGCATTTTGAGTAATTTACAGGTTCATTTCAGAGCGGTTTGCATGAAAATGTACTATTTCTTGCCAAACATTCAGTTTGGAAAAAAAGTGATGATCTCGGCGAGTTAAGCAGTTTCAATAATTTGCCATTTGGTTTCAGAGCAGCTTAATTTAAATTTGCTATTTTTACCCAAACATTCGTTTGGGGAAAAAAAAGTGATTATCTCGGCGAGATATTAGCAATTTTTCGCCAAACATTGTTAAGCATTTTGAGCAATGTACAGTTCGGTTTCAGAGCGTCTTGCATGAAAATGTACTATTTCTTGTCAAACATTAAATTTGGAAAAAAGTAATTATCTCGGCTGGGTAAACATTTTTAATAATTTGACATTTGGTTTCAGAGCAGCTTGCATCTCAATTTGCTATTGTTTGCTATAATTGCTATTTTTTCCCAAACATTCATTTTGCGGAAAAAAGTGATCTTCTGAGTGTGCTGTGCATTTTCAGGAATTGGCCGGTTTGTTTCAGAGCATCGATCTTCACAATTAACTATTTTTTGGCAATCATTGATTTAGGAAAAAAAGTGATTATCTCGGCGAGTTAACCATTATGAGAAATTTTCCGTTTGTTTTCAGAGCAGCTTGCATCTAAAGTTACTATTTTGTGCTAACAATTCGTTTTGGGAAAAAGTGATTATCTCGGCGAGTTATTTTGAGTAATTTTCCTTATGGGGTCAGCTTGCATCAAAATTAACAATTTAATGCCTAATATTCATTTTGGGGAAAAAGTGATTATCTCGGCGAATGAACCATTTTGAGTAATTTTCCATTTCGGTTCAGAGCAGTTTGCATCTAAAGTAGCTAGTTTGTGCCAAACATTCATTTTGGACAAAAGGTGATTTTCTCGGCGAGTTAACCATTATGAGAAATTTTCCGTTTGGTTTCAGAGCAGCTTGCATCTAAAGTTACTATTTTGTGCTAACAATTTGTTTTGGAAAAAAGTGAATATCTCGGCGAGATAAGCCTTTTCAAATATTGCCATTTGGTTTCAGAGCAGCTTAATTTAAATTAGCTATTTTTTGCAAAACAGTCGTTTTGGAAATAAAGTGATTTCCTCGTTAAGCATTTTGAGCAATGTACAGTTGGTTTTCAGACCGTCTTGCATGAAAATGTACTACTTCTTGTCAGACATTAATTTTGGAAAACAAGTCATTATCTCGGAGAGTTAGCATTTTCAATAATTGCCATTAAGTTTCAGAGCAGCTTGCATTTAAATTAGCAATTTTTCGCCAAACATTCGATTTGGAAAGAAATTGATTTCCTCGTTAAGCATTTTGAGCAATGTACAGTTGGTTTTCAGAGCGTCTTGCATGAAAATGTACTACTTCTTGTCAGACATTAATTTGGGAAAAAAGTGATTATCTCGACTGGGTAACATTTTTTATAATTTGACATTTGGTTTCAGAGCAGCTTGCATCTTAATTTGCTATTGTTTGCTATAATTGCTATTTTTTCCCAAACATTCATTTTGCGAAAAAAAGTGGTATGCTGAGTGTGCTGTGCATTTTCAGGAATTGGCCGGTTTGTTTCAGAGCATCGATCTTCACAATTAACTATTTTTTGGCAATCATTGATTTAGGAAAAAAAAATGATTATCTCGGCGAGTTAACCATTATGAGAAATTTTCCGTTTGTTTTCAGAGCAGCTTGCATCTAAAGTTACTATTTTGTGCTAACAATTCGTTTTGGGAAAAAGTGATTATCTCGGCGAGTTATTTTGAGTAATTTTCCTTATGGGGTCAGCTTGCATCAAAATTAACAATTTAATGCCTAATATTCATTTTGGGGAAAAAGTGATTATCTCGGCGAATGAACCATTTTGAGTAATTTTCCATTTCGGTTCAGAGCAGTTTGCATCTAAAGTAGCTAGTTTGTGCCAAACATTCATTTTGGACAAAAGGTGATTTTCTCGGCGAGTTAACCATTATGAGAAATTTTCCGTTTGGTTTGAGAGCAGCTTGCATCTAAAGTTACTATTTTGTGCTAACAATTTGTTTTGGAAAAAAGTGAATATCTCGGCGAGATAAGCCTTTTCAAATATTGCCATTTGGTTTCAGAGCAGCTTAATTTAAATTAGCTATTTTTTGCAAAACAGTCGTTTTGGAAAGAAAGTGATTTCCTCGTTAAGCATTTTGAGCAATGTACAGTTGGTTTTCAGAGCGTCTTGCATGAAAATGTACTACTTCTTGTCAGACATTAATTTTGGAAAACAAGTCATTATCTCGGAGAGTTAGCATTTTCAATAATTGCCATTAAGTTTCAGAGCAGCTTGCATTTAAATTAGCAATTTTTCGCCAAACATTCGATTTGGAAAGAAATTGATTTCCTCGTTAAGCATTTTGAGCAATGTACAGTTGGTTTTCAGAGCGTCTTGCATGAAAATGTACTACTTCTTGTCAGACATTAATTTGGGAAAAAAGTGATTATCTCGACTGGGTAACATTTTTTATAATTTGACATTTGGTTTCAGAGCAGCTTGCATCTTAATTTGCTATTGTTTGCTATAATTGCTATTTTTTCCCAAACATTCATTTTGCGAAAAAAAGTGGTATGCTGAGTGTGCTGTGCATTTTCAGGAATTGGCCGGTTTGTTTCAGAGCATCGATCTTCACAATTAACTATTTTTTGGCAATCATTGATTTAGGAAAAAAAAGTGATTATCTCGGCGAGTTAACCATTTTGAGAAATTTTCCGTTTGTTTTCAGAGCAGCTTGCATTTTGTGCTAACAATTTGTTTTGGAAAAAAGTGATTATCTCGGCAAGTTATTTTGAGTAATTTTCCTTATGGGGTCAGAGCAGCTTGCATCAAAATTAAAAATTTAATGCCTAATATTCATTTTGGGGAAAAAGTGATTATCTCGGCGAATGAACCATTTTGAGTAATTTTCCATTTCGGTTCAGAGCAGTTTGCATCTAAAGTAGCTAGTTTGTGCCAAACATTCATTTTGGAAGAAATGTACAGTTGGTTTTCAGAACGTCTTGCATGAAAATGTACTATTTCTTGTCAAACATTAATTTTGGAAAAAAGTGATTATCTCGGCTGGGTAAACATTTTTAATAATTTGGCATTTGGTTTCAGAGCAGCTTGCATCTCAATTTGCTATTGTTTGCTATAATTGCTATTTTTTCCCAAACATTCATTACGGAAAAAAGTGATCTTCGGAGTGTGCTGTGCATTTTCAGGAATTGGCCGGTTTGTTTCAGAGCATCGATCTTCACAATTAACTATTTTTTGGCAATCATTGATTTAGGAAAAAAAAATGATTATCTCGGCGAGTTAACCATTATGAGAAATTTTCCGTTTGTTTTCAGAGCAGCTTGCATCTAAAGTTACTATTTTGTGCTAACAATTCGTTTTGGGAAAAAGTGATTATCTCGGCGAGTTATTTTGAGTAATTTTCCTTATGGGGTCAGCATCAAAATTAACAATTTAATGCCTAATATTCATTTTGGGGAAAAAGTGATTATCTCGGCGAATGAACCATTTTGAGTAATTTTCCATTTCGGTTCAGAGCAGTTTGCATCTAAAGTAGCTAGTTTGTGCCAAACATTCATTTTGGAAAAAAGGTGATTTTCTCGGCGAGTTAAGCATTTTGAGTAATTTACAGGTTCATTTCAGAGCGGTTTGCATGAAAATGTACTATTTCTTGCCAAACATTCAGTTTGGAAAAAAAGTGATGATCTCGGCGAGTTAAGCAGTTTCAATAATTTGCCATTTGGTTTCAGAGCAGCTTAATTTAAATTTGCTATTTTTACCCAAACATTCGTTTGGGGAAAAAAAAGTGATTATCTCGGCGAGATATTAGCAATTTTTCGCCAAACATTGTTAAGCATTTTGAGCAATGTACAGTTCGGTTTCAGAGCGTCTTGCATGAAAATGTACTATTTCTTGTCAAACATTAAATTTGGAAAAAAGTAATTATCTCGGCTGGGTAAACATTTTTAATAATTTGACATTTGGTTTCAGAGCAGCTTGCATCTCAATTTGCTATTGTTTGCTATAATTGCTATTTTTTCCCAAACATTCATTTTGCGGAAAAAAGTGATCTTCTGAGTGTGCTGTGCATTTTCAGGAATTGGCCGGTTTGTTTCAGAGCATCGATCTTCACAATTAACTATTTTTTGGCAATCATTGATTTAGGAAAAAAAGTGATTATCTCGGCGAGTTAACCATTATGAGAAATTTTCCGTTTGTTTTCAGAGCAGCTTGCATCTAAAGTTACTATTTTGTGCTAACAATTCGTTTTGGGAAAAAGTGATTATCTCGGCGAGTTATTTTGAGTAATTTTCCTTATGGGGTCAGCTTGCATCAAAATTAACAATTTAATGCCTAATATTCATTTTGGGGAAAAAGTGATTATCTCGGCGAATGAACCATTTTGAGTAATTTTCCATTTCGGTTCAGAGCAGTTTGCATCTAAAGTAGCTAGTTTGTGCCAAACATTCATTTTGGACAAAAGGTGATTTTCTCGGCGAGTTAACCATTATGAGAAATTTTCCGTTTGGTTTCAGAGCAGCTTGCATCTAAAGTTACTATTTTGTGCTAACAATTTGTTTTGGAAAAAAGTGAATATCTCGGCGAGATAAGCCTTTTCAAATATTGCCATTTGGTTTCAGAGCAGCTTAATTTAAATTAGCTATTTTTTGCAAAACAGTCGTTTTGGAAATAAAGTGATTTCCTCGTTAAGCATTTTGAGCAATGTACAGTTGGTTTTCAGACCGTCTTGCATGAAAATGTACTACTTCTTGTCAGACATTAATTTTGGAAAACAAGTCATTATCTCGGAGAGTTAGCATTTTCAATAATTGCCATTAAGTTTCAGAGCAGCTTGCATTTAAATTAGCAATTTTTCGCCAAACATTCGATTTGGAAAGAAATTGATTTCCTCGTTAAGCATTTTGAGCAATGTACAGTTGGTTTTCAGAGCGTCTTGCATGAAAATGTACTACTTCTTGTCAGACATTAATTTGGGAAAAAAGTGATTATCTCGACTGGGTAACATTTTTTATAATTTGACATTTGGTTTCAGAGCAGCTTGCATCTTAATTTGCTATTGTTTGCTATAATTGCTATTTTTTCCCAAACATTCATTTTGCGAAAAAAAGTGGTATGCTGAGTGTGCTGTGCATTTTCAGGAATTGGCCGGTTTGTTTCAGAGCATCGATCTTCACAATTAACTATTTTTTGGCAATCATTGATTTAGGAAAAAAAAGTGATTATCTCGGCGAGTTAACCATTTTGAGAAATTTTCCGTTTGTTTTCAGAGCAGCTTGCATTTTGTGCTAACAATTTGTTTTGGAAAAAAGTGATTATCTCGGCAAGTTATTTTGAGTAATTTTCCTTCTGGGGTCAGAGCAGCTTGCATCAAAATTAAAAATTTAATGCCTAATATTCATTTTGGGGAAAAAGTGATTATCTCGGCGAATGAACCATTTTGAGTAATTTTCCATTTCGGTTCAGAGCAGTTTGCATCTAAAGTAGCTAGTTTGTGCCAAACATTCATTTTGGAAGAAATGTACAGTTGGTTTTCAGAACGTCTTGCATGAAAATGTACTATTTCTTGTCAAACATTAATTTTGGAAAAAAGTGATTATCTCGGCTGGGTAAACATTTTTAATAATTTGGCATTTGGTTTCAGAGCAGCTTGCATCTCAATTTGCTATTGTTTGCTATAATTGCTATTTTTTCCCAAACATTCATTACGGACAAAAGTGATCTTCGGAGTGTGCTGTGCATTTTCAGGAATTGGCCGGTTTGTTTCAGAGCATCGATCTTCACAATTAACTATTTTTTGGCAATCATTGATTTAGGAAAAAAAAATGATTATCTCGGCGAGTTAACCATTATGAGAAATTTTCCGTTTGTTTTCAGAGCAGCTTGCATCTAAAGTTACTATTTTGTGCTAACAATTCGTTTTGGGAAAAAGTGATTATCTCGGCGAATGAACCATTTTGAGTAATTTTCCATTTCGGTTCAGAGCAGTTTGCATCTAAAGTAGCTAGTTTGTGCCAAACATTCATTTTGGAAAAAAGGTGATTTTCTCGGCGAGTTAAGCATTTTGAGTAATTTACAGGTTTATTTCAGAGCGGTTTGCATGAAAATGTACTATTTCTTGCCAAACATTCAGTTTGGAAAAAAAGTGATGATCTCGGCGAGTTAAGCAGTTTCAATAATTTGCCATTTGGTTTCAGAGCAGCTTAATTTAAATTTGCTATTTTTACCCAAACATTCGTTTGGGGAAAAAAAAGTGATTATCTCGGCGAGATATTAGCAATTTTCCGCCAAACATTGTTAAGCATTTTGAGCAATGTACAGTTGGGTTTCAGAGCGTCTTGCATGAAAATGTACTATTTCTTGTCAAACATTAAATTTTTGAAAAAAGTGATTATCTCGGCTGGGTAAACATTTTTAATAATTTGCCATTTGGTTTCAGAGCAGCTTAATTTAAATTTGCTATTTTTACCCAAACATTCGTTTGGGGAAAAAAAAGTGATTATCTCGGCGAGTCAAGCATTTTGAGTAATGTTCCGGTTGGGGTCAGAGCGTCTTCCATGTAAATGTACTATTTCTTGCCACTCATTCAGTTTGGAAAACAAGTCATTATCTCGGAGAGTTAGCATTTTCAATAATTGCCATTAAGTTTCAGAGCAGCTTGCATTTAAATTAGCAATTTTTCGCCAAACATTCGTTTTGGAAAGAAATTGATTTCCTCGTTAAGCATTTTGAGCAATGTACAGTTGGTTTTCAGAGCGTCTTGCATGAAAATGTGCTATTTCTTGTCAAACATTAAATTTGGAAAAAAGTAATTATCTCGGCTGGGTAAACATTTTTAATAATTTGACATTTGGTTTCAGAGCAGCTTGCATCTCAATTTGCTATTGTTTGCTATAATTGCTATTTTTTCCCAAACATTCATTTTGCGGAAAAAAGTGATCTTCTGAGTGTGCTGTGCATTTTCAGGAATTGGCCGGTTTGTTTCAGAGCATCGATCTTCACAATTAACTATTTTTTGGCAATCATTGATTTAGGAAAAAAAGTGATTATCTCGGCGAGTTAACCATTATGAGAAATTTTCCGTTTGTTTTCAGAGCAGCTTGCATCTAAAGTTACTATTTTGTGCTAACAATTCGTTTTGGGAAAAAGTGATTATCTCGGCGAGTTATTTTGAGTAATTTTCCTTATGGGGTCAGCTTGCATCAAAATTAACAATTTAATGCCTAATATTCATTTTGGGGAAAAAGTGATTATCTCGGCGAATGAACCATTTTGAGTAATTTTCCATTTCGGTTCAGAGCAGTTTGCATCTAAAGTAGCTAGTTTGTGCCAAACATTCATTTTGGACAAAAGGTGATTTTCTCGGCGAGTTAAGCCTTTTCAAATATTGCCATTTGGTTTCAGAGCAGCTTAATTTAAATTAGCTATTTTTTGCCAAACAGTCGTTTTGGAAAGAAAGTGATTTCCTCGTTAAGCATTTTGAGCAATGTACAGTTGGTTTTCAGAGCGTCTTGCATGAAAATGTACTACTTCTTGTCAGACATTAATTTTGGAAAACAAGTCATTATCTCGGAGAGTTAGCATTTTCAATAATTGCCATTAAGTTTCAGAGCAGCTTGCATTTAAATTAGCAATTTTTCGCCAAACATTCGATTTGGAAAGAAATTGATTTCCTCGTTAAGCATTTTGAGCAATGTACAGTTGGTTTTCAGAGCGTCTTGCATGAAAATGTACTACTTCTTGTCAGACATTAATTTGGGAAAAAAGTGATTATCTCGACTGGGTAACATTTTTTATAATTTGACATTTGGTTTCAGAGCAGCTTGCATCTTAATTTGCTATTGTTTGCTATAATTGCTATTTTTTCCCAAACATTCATTTTGCGAAAAAAAGTGGTATGCTGAGTGTGCTGTGCATTTTCAGGAATTGGCCGGTTTGTTTCAGAGCATCGATCTTCACAATTAACTATTTTTTGGCAATCATTGATTTAGGAAAAAAAAGTGATTATCTCGGCGAGTTAACCATTTTGAGAAATTTTCCGTTTGTTTTCAGAGCAGCTTGCATTTTGTGCTAACAATTTGTTTTGGAAAAAAGTGATTATCTCGGCAAGTTATTTTGAGTAATTTTCCTTATGGGGTCAGAGCAGCTTGCATCAAAATTAAAAATTTAATGCCTAATATTCATTTTGGGGAAAAAGTGATTATCTCGGCGAATGAACCATTTTGAGTAATTTTCCATTTCGGTTCAGAGCAGTTTGCATCTAAAGTAGCTAGTTTGTGCCAAACATTCATTTTGGAAGAAATGTACAGTTGGTTTTCAGAACGTCTTGCATGAAAATGTACTATTTCTTGTCAAACATTAATTTTGGAAAAAAGTGATTATCTCGGCTGGGTAAACATTTTTAATAATTTGGCATTTGGTTTCAGAGCAGCTTGCATCTCAATTTGCTATTGTTTGCTATAATTGCTATTTTTTCCCAAACATTCATTACGGACAAAAGTGATCTTCGGAGTGTGCTGTGCATTTTCAGGAATTGGCCGGTTTGTTTCAGAGCATCGATCTTCACAATTAACTATTTTTTGGCAATCATTGATTTAGGAAAAAAAAATGATTATCTCGGCGAGTTAACCATTATGAGAAATTTTCCGTTTGTTTTCAGAGCAGCTTGCATCTAAAGTTACTATTTTGTGCTAACAATTCGTTTTGGGAAAAAGTGATTATCTCGGCGAGTTATTTTGAGTAATTTTCCTTATGGGGTCAGCTTGCATCAAAATTAACAATTTAATGCCTAATATTCATTTTGGGGAAAAAGTGATTATCTCGGCGAATGAACCATTTTGAGTAATTTTCCATTTCGGTTCAGAGCAGTTTGCATCTAAAGTAGCTAGTTTGTGCCAAACATTCATTTTGGACAAAAGGTGATTTTCTCGGCCAGTTAACCATTATGAGAAATTTTCCGTTTGGTTTCAGAGCAGCTTGCATCTAAAGTTACTATTTTGTGCTAACAATTTGTTTTGGAAAAAAGTGAATATCTCGGCGAGATAAGCCTTTTCAAATATTGCCATTTGGTTTCAGAGCAGCTTAATTTAAATTAGCTATTTTTTGCAAAACAGTCGTTTTGGAAAGAAAGTGATTTCCTCGTTAAGCATTTTGAGCAATGTACAGTTGGTTTTCAGAGCGTCTTGCATGAAAATGTACTACTTCTTGTCAGACATTAATTTTGGAAAACAAGTCATTATCTCGGAGAGTTAGCATTTTCAATAATTGCCATTAAGTTTCAGAGCAGCTTGCATTTAAATTAGCAATTTTTCGCCAAACATTCGATTTGGAAAGAAATTGATTTCCTCGTTAAGCATTTTGAGCAATGTACAGTTGGTTTTCAGAGCGTCTTGCATGAAAATGTACTACTTCTTGTCAGACATTAATTTGGGAAAAAAGTGATTATCTCGACTGGGTAACATTTTTTATAATTTGACATTTGGTTTCAGAGCAGCTTGCATCTTAATTTGCTATTGTTTGCTATAATTGCTATTTTTTCCCAAACATTCATTTTGCGAAAAAAAGTGGTATGCTGAGTGTGCTGTGCATTTTCAGGAATTGGCCGGTTTGTTTCAGAGCATTGATCTTCACAATTAACTATTTTTTGGCAATCATTGATTTAGGAAAAAAAAGTGATTATCTCGGCGAGTTAACCATTTTGAGAAATTTTCCGTTTGTTTTCAGAGCAGCTTGCATTTTGTGCTAACAATTTGTTTTGGAAAAAAGTGATTATCTCGGCAAGTTATTTTGAGTAATTTTCCTTATGGGGTCAGAGCAGCTTGCATCAAAATTAAAAATTTAATGCCTAATATTCATTTTGGGGAAAAAGTGATTATCTCGGCGAATGAACCATTTTGAGTAATTTTCCATTTCGGTTCAGAGCAGTTTGCATCTAAAGTAGCTAGTTTGTGCCAAACATTCATTTTGGAAGAAATGTACAGTTGGTTTTCAGAACGTCTTGCATGAAAATGTACTATTTCTTGTCAAACATTAATTTTGGAAAAAAGTGATTATCTCGGCTGGGTAAACATTTTTAATAATTTGGCATTTGGTTTCAGAGCAGCTTGCATCTCAATTTGCTATTGTTTGCTATAATTGCTATTTTTTCCCAAACATTCATTACGGACAAAAGTGATCTTCGGAGTGTGCTGTGCATTTTCAGGAATTGGCCGGTTTGTTTCAGAGCATCGATCTTCACAATTAACTATTTTTTGGCAATCATTGATTTAGGAAAAAAAAATGATTATCTCGGCGAGTTAACCATTATGAGAAATTTTCCGTTTGTTTTCAGAGCAGCTTGCATCTAAAGTTACTATTTTGTGCTAACAATTCGTTTTGGGAAAAAGTGATTATCTCGGCGAGTTATTTTGAGTAATTTTCCTTATGGGGTCAGCTTGCATCAAAATTAACAATTTAATGCCTAATATTCATTTTGGGGAAAAAGTGATTATCTCGGCGAATGAACCATTTTGAGTAATTTTCCATTTCGGTTCAGAGCAGTTTGCATCTAAAGTAGCTAGTTTGTGCCAAACATTCATTTTGGGAAAAAGGTGATTTTCTCGGCGAGTTAAGCATTTTGAGTAATTTACAGGTTTATTTCAGAGCGGTTTGCATGAAAATGTACTATTTCTTGCCAAACATTCAGTTTGGAAAAAAAGTGATGATCTCGGCGAGTTAAGCAGTTTCAATAATTTGCCATTTGGTTTCAGAGCAGCTTAATTTAAATTTGCTATTTTTACCCAAACATTCGTTTGGGGAAAAAAAAGTGATTATCTCGGCGAGATATTAGCAATTTTTCGCCAAACATTGTTAAGCATTTTGAGCAATGTACAGTTGGGTTTCAGAGCGTCTTGCATGAAAATGTACTATTTCTTGTCAAACATTAAATTTTTGAAAAAAGTGATTATCTCGGCTGGGTAAACATTTTTAATAATTTGCCATTTGGTTTCAGAGCAGCTTAATTTAAATTTGCTATTTTTACCCAAACATTCGTTTGGGGAAAAAAAAGTGATTATCTCGGCGAGTCAAGCATTTTGAGTAATGTTCCGGTTGGGGTCAGAGCGTCTTCCATGTAAATGTACTATTTCTTGCCACTCATTCAGTTTGGAAAACAAGTCATTATCTCGGAGAGTTAGCATTTTCAATAATTGCCATTAACTTTCAGAGCAGCTTGCATTTAAATTAGCAATTTTTCGCCAAACATTCGTTTTGGAAAGAAATTGATTTCCTCGTTAAGCATTTTGAGCAATGTACAGTTGGTTTTCAGAGCGTCTTGCATGAAAATGTACTATTTCTTGTCAAACATTAAATTTGGAAAAAAGTAATTATCTCGGCTGGGTAAACATTTTTAATAATTTGACATTTGGTTTCAGAGCAGCTTGCATCTCAATTTGCTATTGTTTGCTATAATTGCTATTTTTTCCCAAACATTCATTTTGCGAAAAAAAGTGGTATGCTGAGTGTGCTGTGCATTTTCAGGAATTGGCCGGTTTGTTTCAGAGCATCGATCTTCACAATTAACTATTTTTTGGCAATCATTGATTTAGGAAAAAAAAATGATTATCTCGGCGAGTTAACCATTATGAGAAATTTTCCGTTTGTTTTCAGAGCAGCTTGCATCTAAAGTTACTATTTTGTGCTAACAATTCGTTTTGGGAAAAAGTGATTATCTCGGCGAGTTATTTTGAGTAATTTTCCTTATGGGGTCAGCTTGCATCAAAATTAACAATTTAATGCCTAATATTCATTTTGGGGAAAAAGTGATTATCTCGGCGAATGAACCATTTTGAGTAATTTTCCATTTCGGTTCAGAGCAGTTTGCATCTAAAGTAGCTAGTTTGTGCCAAACATTCATTTTGGACAAATGGTGATTTTCTCGGCGAGTTAACCATTATGAGAAATTTTCCGTTTGGTTTCAGAGCAGCTTGCATCTAAAGTTACTATTTTGTGCTAACAATTTGTTTTGGAAAAAAGTGAATATCTCGGCGAGATAAGCCTTTTCAAATATTGCCATTTGGTTTCAGAGCAGCTTAATTTAAATTAGCTATTTTTTGCAAAACAGTCGTTTTGGAAAGAAAGTGATTTCCTCGTTAAGCATTTTGAGCAATGTACAGTTGGTTTTCAGACCGTCTTGCATGAAAATGTACTACTTCTTGTCAGACATTAATTTTGGAAAACAAGTCATTATCTCGGAGAGTTAGCATTTTCAATAATTGCCATTAAGTTTCAGAGCAGCTTGCATTTAAATTAGCAATTTTTCGCCAAACATTCGATTTGGAAAGAAATTGATTTCCTCGTTAAGCATTTTGAGCAATGTACAGTTGGTTTTCAGAGCGTCTTGCATGAAAATGTACTACTTCTTGTCAGACATTAATTTGGGAAAAAAGTGATTATCTCGACTGGGTAACATTTTTTATAATTTGACATTTGGTTTCAGAGCAGCTTGCATCTTAATTTGCTATTGTTTGCTATAATTGCTATTTTTTCCCAAACATTCATTTTGCGAAAAAAAGTGGTATGCTGAGTGTGCTGTGCATTTTCAGGAATTGGCCGGTTTGTTTCAGAGCATCGATCTTCACAATTAACTATTTTTTGGCAATCATTGATTTAGGAAAAAAAAGTGATTATCTCGGCGAGTTAACCATTTTGAGAAATTTTCCGTTTGTTTTCAGAGCAGCTTGCATTTTGTGCTAACAATTTGTTTTGGAAAAAAGTGATTATCTCGGCAAGTTATTTTGAGTAATTTTCCTTATGGGGTCAGAGCAGCTTGCATCAAAATTAAAAATTTAATGCCTAATATTCATTTTGGGGAAAAAGTGATTATCTCGGCGAATGAACCATTTTGAGTAATTTTCCATTTCGGTTCAGAGCAGTTTGCATCTAAAGTAGCTAGTTTGTGCCAAACATTCATTTTGGAAGAAATGTACAGTTGGTTTTCAGAACGTCTTGCATGAAAATGTACTATTTCTTGTCAAACATTAATTTTGGAAAAAAGTGATTATCTCGGCTGGGTAAACATTTTTAATAATTTGGCATTTGGTTTCAGAGCAGCTTGCATCTCAATTTGCTATTGTTTGCTATAATTGCTATTTTTTCCCAAACATTCATTACGGACAAAAGTGATCTTCGGAGTGTGCTGTGCATTTTCAGGAATTGGCCGGTTTGTTTCAGAGCATCGATCTTCACAATTAACTATTTTTTGGCAATCATTGATTTAGGAAAAAAAAATGATTATCTCGGCGAGTTAACCATTATGAGAAATTTTCCGTTTGTTTTCAGAGCAGCTTGCATCTAAAGTTACTATTTTGTGCTAACAATTCGTTTTGGGAAAAAGTGATTATCTCGGCGAGTTATTTTGAGTAATTTTCCTTATGGGGTCAGCATCAAAATTAACAATTTAATGCCTAATATTCATTTTCGGGAAAAAGTGATTATCTCGGCGAATGAACCATTTTGAGTAATTTTCCATTTCGGTTCAGAGCAGTTTGCATCTAAAGTAGCTAGTTTGTGCCAAACATTCATTTTGGAAAAAAGGTGATTTTCTCGGCGAGTTAAGCATTTTGAGTAATTTACAGGTTTATTTCAGAGCGGTTTGCATGAAAATGTACTATTTCTTGCCAAACATTCAGTTTGGAAAAAAAGTGATGATCTCGGCGAGTTAAGCAGTTTCAATAATTTGCCATTTGGTTTCAGAGCAGCTTAATTTAAATTTGCTATTTTTACCCAAACATTCGTTTGGGGAAAAAAAGTGATTATCTCGGCGAGATATTAGCAATTTTTCGCCAAACATTGTTAAGCATTTTGAGCAATGTACAGTTGGGTTTCAGAGCGTCTTGCATGAAAATGTACTATTTCTTGTCAAACATTAAATTTTTGAAAAAAGTGATTATCTCGGCTGGGTAAACATTTTTAATAATTTGCCATTTGGTTTCAGAGCAGCTTAATTTAAATTTGCTATTTTTACCCAAACATTCGTTTGGGGAAAAAAAAGTGATTATCTCGGCGAGTCAAGCATTTTGAGTAATGTTCCGGTTGGGGTCAGAGCGTCTTCCATGTAAATGTACTATTTCTTGCCACTCATTCAGTTTGGAAAACAAGTCATTATCTCGGAGAGTTAGCATTTTCAATAATTGCCATTAACTTTCAGAGCAGCTTGCATTTAAATTAGCAATTTTTCGCCAAACATTCGTTTTGGAAAGAAATTGATTTCCTCGTTAAGCATTTTGAGCAATGTACAGTTGGTTTTCAGAGCGTCTTGCATGAAAATGTACTATTTCTTGTCAAACATTAAATTTGGAAAAAAGTAATTATCTCGGCTGGGTAAACATTTTTAATAATTTGACATTTGGTTTCAGAGCAGCTTGCATCTCAATTTGCTATTGTTTGCTATAATTGCTATTTTTTCCCAAACATTCATTTTGCGAAGAAAAGTGGTATGCTGAGTGTGCTGTGCATTTTCAGGAATTGGCCGGTTTGTTTCAGAGCATCGATCTTCACAATTAACTATTTTTTGGCAATCATTGATTTAGGAAAAAAAAATGATTATCTCGGCGAGTTAACCATTATGAGAAATTTTCCGTTTGTTTTCAGAGCAGCTTGCATCTAAAGTTACTATTTTGTGCTAACAATTCGTTTTGGGAAAAAGTGATTATCTCGGCGAGTTATTTTGAGTAATTTTCCTTATGGGGTCAGCTTGCATCAAAATTAACAATTTAATGCCTAATATTCATTTTGGGGAAAAAGTGATTATCTCGGCGAATGAACCATTTTGAGTAATTTTCCATTTCGGTTCAGAGCAGTTTGCATCTAAAGTAGCTAGTTTGTGCCAAACATTCATTTTGGACAAATGGTGATTTTCTCGGCGAGTTAACCATTATGAGAAATTTTCCGTTTGGTTTCAGAGCAGCTTGCATCTAAAGTTACTATTTTGTGCTAACAATTTGTTTTGGAAAAAAGTGAATATCTCGGCGAGATAAGCCTTTTCAAATATTGCCATTTGGTTTCAGAGCAGCTTAATTTAAATTAGCTATTTTTTGCAAAACAGTCGTTTTGGAAAGAAAGTGATTTCCTCGTTAAGCATTTTGAGCAATGTACAGTTGGTTTTCAGAGCGTCTTGCATGAAAATGTACTACTTCTTGTCAGACATTAATTTGGGAAAAAAGTGATTATCTCGACTGGGTAACATTTTTTATAATTTGACATTTGGTTTCAGAGCAGCTTGCATCTTAATTTGCTATTGTTTGCTATAATTGCTATTTTTTCCCAAACATTCATTTTGCGAAAAAAAGTGGTATGCTGAGTGTGCTGTGCATTTTCAGGAATTGGCCGGTTTGTTTCAGAGCATCGATCTTCACAATTAACTATTTTTTGGCAATCATTGATTTAGGAAAAAAAAGTGATTATCTCGGCGAGTTAACCATTTTGAGAAATTTTCCGTTTGTTTTCAGAGCAGCTTGCATTTTGTGCTAACAATTTGTTTTGGAAAAAAGTGATTATCTCGGCAAGTTATTTTGAGTAATTTTCCTTATGGGGTCAGAGCAGCTTGCATCAAAATTAAAAATTTAATGCCTAATATTCATTTTGGGGAAAAAGTGATTATCTCGGCGAATGAACCATTTTGAGTAATTTTCCATTTCGGTTCAGAGCAGTTTGCATCTAAAGTAGCTAGTTTGTGCCAAACATTCATTTTGGAAGAAATGTACAGTTGGTTTTCAGAACGTCTTGCATGAAAATGTACTATTTCTTGTCAAACATTAATTTTGGAAAAAAGTGATTATCTCGGCTGGGTAAACATTTTTAATAATTTGGCATTTGGTTTCAGAGCAGCTTGCATCTCAATTTGCTATTGTTTGCTATAATTGCTATTTTTTCCCAAACATTCATTACGGAAAAAAGTGATCTTCGGAGTGTGCTGTGCATTTTCAGGAATTGGCCGGTTTGTTTCAGAGCATCGATCTTCACAATTAACTATTTTTTGGCAATCATTGATTTAGGAAAAAAAATGATTATCTCGGCGAGTTAACCATTATGAGAAATTTTCCGTTTGTTTTCAGAGCAGCTTGCATCTAAAGTTACTATTTTGTGCTAACAATTCGTTTTGGGAAAAAGTGATTATCTCGGCGAGTTATTTTGAGTAATTTTCCTTATGGGGTCAGCATCAAAATTAACAATTTAATGCCTAATATTCATTTTGGGGAAAAAGTGATTATCTCGGCGAATGAACCATTTTGAGTAATTTTCCATTTCGGTTCAGAGCAGTTTGCATCTAAAGTAGCTAGTTTGTGCCAAATATTCATTTTGGAAAAAAGGTGATTTTCTCGGCGAGTTAAGCATTTTGAGTAATTTACAGGTTCATTTCAGAGCGGTTTGTATGTAAATGTACTATTTCTTGCCAAACATTCAGTTTGGAAAAAAAGTGATGATCTCGGCGAGTTAAGCAGTTTCAATAATTTGCCATTTGGTTTCAGAGCAGCTTAATTTAAATTTGCTATTTTAAGTTACTATTTTGTGCTAACAATTCGTTTTGGGAAAAAGTGATTATCTCGGCGAGTTATTTTGAGTAATTTTCCTTATGGGGTCAGCATCAAAATTAACAATTTAATGCCTAATATTCATTTTGGGGAAAAAGTGATTATCTCGGCGAATGAACCATTTTGAGTAATTTTCCATTTCGGTTCAGAGCAGTTTGCATCTAAAGTAGCTAGTTTGTGCCAAACATTCATTTTGGAAAAAAGGTGATTTTCTCGGCGAGTTAAGCATTTTGAGTAATTTACAGGTTCATTTCAGAGCGGTTTGCATTAAAATGTACTATTTCTTGCCAAACATTCAGTTTGGAAAAAAAGTGATGATCTCGGCGAGATATTAGCAATTTTTCGCCAAACATTGTTAAGCATTTTGAGCAATGTACAGTTCGGTTTCAGAGCGTCTTGCATGAAAATGTACTATTTCTTGTCAAACATTAAATTTTTGAAAAAAGTGATTATCTCGGCTGGGTAAACATTTTTAATAATTTGCCATTTGGTTTCAGAGCAGCTTAATTTAAATTTGCTATTTTTACCCAAACATTCGTTTGGGGAAAAAAAAGTGATTATCTCGGCGAGTCAAGCATTTTGAGTAATGTTCCGGTTGGGGTCAGAGCGTCTTCCATGTAAATGTACTATTTCTTGCCACTCATTCAGTTTGGAAAACAAGTCATTATCTCGGAGAGTTAGCATTTTCAATAATTGCCATTAACTTTCAGAGCAGCTTGCATTTAAATTAGCAATTTTTCGCCAAACATTCGTTTTGGAAAGAAATTGATTTCCTCGTTAAGCATTTTGAGCAATGTACAGTTGGTTTTCAGAGCGTCTTGCATGAAAATGTACTATTTCTTGTCAAACATTAAATTTGGAAAAAAGTAATTATCTCGGCTGGGTAAACATTTTTAATAATTTGACATTTGGTTTCAGAGCAGCTTGCATCTCAATTTGCTATTGTTTGCTATAATTGCTATTTTTTCCCAAACATTCATTTTGCGAAAAAAAGTGGTATGCTGAGTGTGCTGTGCATTTTCAGGAATTGGCCGGTTTGTTTCAGAGCATCAATCTTCACAATTAACTATTTTTTGGCAATCATTGATTTAGGAAAAAAAAATGATTATCTCGGCGAGTTAACCATTATGAGAAATTTTCCGTTTGTTTTCAGAGCAGCTTGCATCTAAAGTTACTATTTTGTGCTAACAATTCGTTTTGGGAAAAAGTGATTATCTCGGCGAGTTATTTTGAGTAATTTTCCTTATGGGGTCAGCTTGCATCAAAATTAACAATTTAATGCCTAATATTCATTTTGGGGAAAAAGTGATTATCTCGGCGAATGAACCATTTTGAGTAATTTTCCATTTCGGTTCAGAGCAGTTTGCATCTAAAGTAGCTAGTTTGTGCCAAACATTCATTTTGGACAAATGGTGATTTTCTCGGCGAGTTAACCATTATGAGAAATTTTCCGTTTGGTTTCAGAGCAGCTTGCATCTAAAGTTACTATTTTGTGCTAACAATTTGTTTTGGAAAAAAGTGAATATCTCGGCGAGATAAGCCTTTTCAAATATTGCCATTTGGTTTCAGAGCAGCTTAATTTAAATTAGCTATTTTTTGCAAAACAGTCGTTTTGGAAAGAAAGTGATTTCCTCGTTAAGCATTTTGAGCAATGTACAGTTGGTTTTCAGACCGTCTTGCATGAAAATGTACTACTTCTTGTCAGACATTAATTTTGGAAAACAAGTCATTATCTCGGAGAGTTAGCATTTTCAATAATTGCCATTAAGTTTCAGAGCAGCTTGCATTTAAATTAGCAATTTTTCGCCAAACATTCGATTTGGAAAGAAATTGATTTCCTCGTTAAGCATTTTGAGCAATGTACAGTTGGTTTTCAGAGCGTCTTGCATGAAAATGTACTACTTCTTGTCAGACATTAATTTGGGAAAAAAGTGATTATCTCGACTGGGTAACATTTTTTATAATTTGACATTTGGTTTTAGAGCAGCTTGCATCTTAATTTGCTATTGTTTGCTATAATTGCTATTTTTTCCCAAACATTCATTTTGCGAAAAAAAGTGGTATGCTGAGTGTGCTGTGCATTTTCAGGAATTGGCCGGTTTGTTTCAGAGCATCGATCTTCACAATTAACTATTTTTTGGCAATCATTGATTTAGGAAAAAAAAGTGATTATCTCGGCGAGTTAACCATTTTGAGAAATTTTCCGTTTGTTTTCAGAGCAGCTTGCATTTTGTGCTAACAATTTGTTTTGGAAAAAAGTGATTATCTCGGCAAGTTATTTTGAGTAATTTTCCTTATGGGGTCAGAGCAGCTTGCATCAAAATTAAAAATTTAATGCCTAATATTCATTTTGGGGAAAAAGTGATTATCTCGGCGAATGAACCATTTTGAGTAATTTTCCATTTCGGTTCAGAGCAGTTTGCATCTAAAGTAGCTAGTTTGTGCCAAACATTCATTTTGGAAGAAATGTACAGTTGGTTTTCAGAACGTCTTGCATGAAAATGTACTATTTCTTGTCAAACATTAATTTTGGAAAAAAGTGATTATCTCGGCTGGGTAAACATTTTTAATAATTTGGCATTTGGTTTCAGAGCAGCTTGCATCTCAATTTGCTATTGTTTGCTATAATTGCTATTTTTTCCCAAACATTCATTACGGACAAAAGTGATCTTCGGAGTGTGCTGTGCATTTTCAGGAATTGGCCGGTTTGTTTCAGAGCATCGATCTTCACAATTAACTATTTTTTGGCAATCATTGATTTAGGAAAAAAAAATGATTATCTCGGCGAGTTAACCATTATGAGAAATTTTCCGTTTGTTTTCAGAGCAGCTTGCATCTAAAGTTACTATTTTGTGCTAACAATTCGTTTTGGGAAAAAGTGATTATCTCGGCGAGTTATTTTGAGTAATTTTCCTTATGGGGTCAGCATCAAAATTAACAATTTAATGCCTAATATTCATTTTGGGGAAAAAGTGATTATCTCGGCGAATGAACCATTTTGAGTAATTTTCCATTTCGGTTCAGAGCAGTTTGCATCTAAAGTAGCTAGTTTGTGCCAAACATTCATTTTGGAAAAAAGGTGATTTTCTCGGCGAGTTAAGCATTTTGAGTAATTTACAGGTTTATTTCAGAGCGGTTTGCATGAAAATGTACTATTTCTTGCCAAACATTCAGTTTGGAAAAAAAGTGATGATCTCGGCGAGTTAAGCAGTTTCAATAATTTGCCATTTGGTTTCAGAGCAGCTTAATTTAAATTTGCTATTTTTACCCAAACATTCGTTTGGGGAAAAAAAAGTGATTATCTCGGCGAGATATTAGCAATTTTTCGCCAAACATTGTTAAGCATTTTGAGCAATGTACAGTTGGGTTTCAGAGCGTCTTGCATGAAAATGTACTATTTCTTGTCAAACATTAAATTTTTGAAAAAAGTGATTATCTCGGCTGGGTAAACATTTTTAATAATTTGCCATTTGGTTTCAGAGCAGCTTAATTTAAATTTGCTATTTTTACCCAAACATTCGTTTGGGGAAAAAAAAGTGATTATCTCGGCGAGTCAAGCATTTTGAGTAATGTTCCGGTTGGGGTCAGAGCGTCTTCCATGTAAATGTACTATTTCTTGCCACTCATTCAGTTTGGAAAACAAGTCATTATCTCGGAGAGTTAGCATTTTCAATAATTGCCATTAACTTTCAGAGCAGCTTGCATTTAAATTAGCAATTTTTCGCCAAACATTCGTTTTGGAAAGAAATTGATTTCCTCGTTAAGCATTTTGAGCAATGTACAGTTGGTTTTCAGAGCGTCTTGCATGAAAATGTACTATTTCTTGTCAAACATTAAATTTGGAAAAAAGTAATTATCTCGGCTGGGTAAACATTTTTAATAATTTGACATTTGGTTTCAGAGCAGCTTGCATCTCAATTTGCTATTGTTTGCTATAATTGCTATTTTTTCCCAAACATTCATTTTGCGAAGAAAAGTGGTATGCTGAGTGTGCTGTGCATTTTCAGGAATTGGCCGGTTTGTTTCAGAGCATCGATCTTCACAATTAACTATTTTTTGGCAATCATTGATTTAGGAAAAAAAAATGATTATCTCGGCGAGTTAACCATTATGAGAAATTTTCCGTTTGTTTTCAGAGCAGCTTGCATCTAAAGTTACTATTTTGTGCTAACAATTCGTTTTGGGAAAAAGTGATTATCTCGGCGAGTTATTTTGAGTAATTTTCCTTATGGGGTCAGCTTGCATCAAAATTAACAATTTAATGCCTAATATTCATTTTGGGGAAAAAGTGATTATCTCGGCGAATGAACCATTTTGAGTAATTTTCCATTTCGGTTCAGAGCAGTTTGCATCTAAAGTAGCTAGTTTGTGCCAAACATTCATTTTGGACAAATGGTGATTTTCTCGGCGAGTTAACCATTATGAGAAATTTTCCGTTTGGTTTCAGAGCAGCTTGCATCTAAAGTTACTATTTTGTGCTAACAATTTGTTTTGGAAAAAAGTGAATATCTCGGCGAGATAAGCCTTTTCAAATATTGCCATTTGGTTTCAGAGCAGCTTAATTTAAATTAGCTATTTTTTGCAAAACAGTCGTTTTGGAAAGAAAGTGATTTCCTCGTTAAGCATTTTGAGCAATGTACAGTTGGTTTTCAGAGCGTCTTGCATGAAAATGTACTACTTCTTGTCAGACATTAATTTGGGAAAAAAGTGATTATCTCGACTGGGTAACATTTTTTATAATTTGACATTTGGTTTCAGAGCAGCTTGCATCTTAATTTGCTATTGTTTGCTATAATTGCTATTTTTTCCCAAACATTCATTTTGCGAAAAAAAGTGGTATGCTGAGTGTGCTGTGCATTTTCAGGAATTGGCCGGTTTGTTTCAGAGCATCGATCTTCACAATTAACTATTTTTTGGCAATCATTGATTTAGGAAAAAAAAGTGATTATCTCGGCGAGTTAACCATTTTGAGAAATTTTCCGTTTGTTTTCAGAGCAGCTTGCATTTTGTGCTAACAATTTGTTTTGGAAAAAAGTGATTATCTCGGCAAGTTATTTTGAGTAATTTTCCTTATGGGGTCAGAGCAGCTTGCATCAAAATTAAAAATTTAATGCCTAATATTCATTTTGGGGAAAAAGTGATTATCTCGGCGAATGAACCATTTTGAGTAATTTTCCATTTCGGTTCAGAGCAGTTTGCATCTAAAGTAGCTAGTTTGTGCCAAACATTCATTTTGGAAGAAATGTACAGTTGGTTTTCAGAACGTCTTGCATGAAAATGTACTATTTCTTGTCAAACATTAATTTTGGAAAAAAGTGATTATCTCGGCTGGGTAAACATTTTTAATAATTTGGCATTTGGTTTCAGAGCAGCTTGCATCTCAATTTGCTATTGTTTGCTATAATTGCTATTTTTTCCCAAACATTCATTACGGAAAAAAGTGATCTTCGGAGTGTGCTGTGCATTTTCAGGAATTGGCCGGTTTGTTTCAGAGCATCGATCTTCACAATTAACTATTTTTTGGCAATCATTGATTTAGGAAAAAAAATGATTATCTCGGCGAGTTAACCATTATGAGAAATTTTCCGTTTGTTTTCAGAGCAGCTTGCATCTAAAGTTACTATTTTGTGCTAACAATTCGTTTTGGGAAAAAGTGATTATCTCGGCGAGTTATTTTGAGTAATTTTCCTTATGGGGTCAGCATCAAAATTAACAATTTAATGCCTAATATTCATTTTGGGGAAAAAGTGATTATCTCGGCGAATGAACCATTTTGAGTAATTTTCCATTTCGGTTCAGAGCAGTTTGCATCTAAAGTAGCTAGTTTGTGCCAAATATTCATTTTGGAAAAAAGGTGATTTTCTCGGCGAGTTAAGCATTTTGAGTAATTTACAGGTTCATTTCAGAGCGGTTTGTATGTAAATGTACTATTTCTTGCCAAACATTCAGTTTGGAAAAAAAGTGATGATCTCGGCGAGTTAAGCAGTTTCAATAATTTGCCATTTGGTTTCAGAGCAGCTTAATTTAAATTTGCTATTTTAAGTTACTATTTTGTGCTAACAATTCGTTTTGGGAAAAAGTGATTATCTCGGCGAGTTATTTTGAGTAATTTTCCTTATGGGGTCAGCATCAAAATTAACAATTTAATGCCTAATATTCATTTTGGGGAAAAAGTGATTATCTCGGCGAATGAACCATTTTGAGTAATTTTCCATTTCGGTTCAGAGCAGTTTGCATCTAAAGTAGCTAGTTTGTGCCAAACATTCATTTTGGAAAAAAGGTGATTTTCTCGGCGAGTTAAGCATTTTGAGTAATTTACAGGTTCATTTCAGAGCGGTTTGCATTAAAATGTACTATTTCTTGCCAAACATTCAGTTTGGAAAAAAAGTGATGATCTCGGCGAGTTAAGCAGTTTCAATAATTTGCCATTTGGTTTCAGAGCAGCTTAATTTAAATTTGCTATTTTTACCCAAACATTCGTTTGGGGAAAAAAAAGTGATTATCTCGGCGAGATATTAGCAATTTTTCGCCAAACATTGTTAAGCATTTTGAGCAATGTACAGTTCGGTTTCAGAGCGTCTTGCATGAAAATGTACTATTTCTTGTCAAACATTAAATTTTTGAAAAAAGTGATTATCTCGGCTGGGTAAACATTTTTAATAATTTGCCATTTGGTTTCAGAGCAGCTTAATTTAAATTTGCTATTTTTACCCAAACATTCGTTTGGGGAAAAAAAAGTGATTATCTCGGCGAGTCAAGCATTTTGAGTAATGTTCCGGTTGGGGTCTGAGCGTCTTCCATGTAAATGTACTATTTCTTGCCACTCATTCAGTTTGGAAAACAAGTCATTATCTCGGAGAGTTAGCATTTTCAATAATTGCCATTAACTTTCAGAGCAGCTTGCATTTAAATTAGCAATTTTTCGCCAAACATTCGTTTTGGAACGAAATTGATTTCCTCGTTAAGCATTTTGAGCAATGTACAGTTGGTTTTCAGAGCGTCTTGCATGAAAATGTGCTATTTCTTGTCAAACATTAAATTTGGAAAAAAGTAATTATCTCGGCTGGGTAAACATTTTTAATAATTTGACATTTGGTTTCAGAGCAGCTTGCATCTCAATTTGCTATTGTTTGCTATAATTGCTATTTTTTCCCAAACATTCATTTTGCGGAAAAAAGTGATCTTCTGAGTGTGCTGTGCATTTTCAGGAATTGGCCGGTTTGTTTCAGAGCATCGATCTTCACAATTAACTATTTTTTGGCAATCATTGATTTAGGAAAAAAAGTGATTATCTCGGCGAGTTAACCATTATGAGAAATTTTCCGTTTGTTTTCAGAGCAGCTTGCATCTAAAGTTACTATTTTGTGCTAACAATTCGTTTTGGGAAAAAGTGATTATCTCGGCGAGTTATTTTGAGTAATTTTCCTTATGGGGTCAGCTTGCATCAAAATTAACAATTTAATGCCTAATATTCATTTTGGGGAAAAAGTGATTATCTCGGCGAATGAACCATTTTGAGTAATTTTCCATTTCGGTTCAGAGCAGTTTGCATCTAAAGTAGCTAGTTTGTGCCAAACATTCATTTTGGACAAAAGGTGATTTTCTCGGCGAGTTAACCATTATGAGAAATTTTCCGTTTGGTTTCAGAGCAGCTTGCATCTAAAGTTACTATTTTGTGCTAACAATTTGTTTTGGAAAAAAGTGAATATCTCGGCGAGATAAGCCTTTTCAAATATTGCCATTTGGTTTCAGAGCAGCTTAATTTAAATTAGCTATTTTTTGCAAAACAGTCGTTTTGGAAAGAAAGTGATTTCCTCGTTAAGCATTTTGAGCAATGTACAGTTGGTTTTCAGAGCGTCTTGCATGAAAATGTACTACTTCTTGTCAGACATTAATTTTGGAAAACAAGTCATTATCTCGGAGAGTTAGCATTTTCAATAATTGCCATTAAGTTTCAGAGCAGCTTGCATTTAAATTAGCAATTTTTCGCCAAACATTCGATTTGGAAAGAAATTGATTTCCTCGTTAAGCATTTTGAGCAATGTACAGTTGGTTTTCAGAGCGTCTTGCATGAAAATGTACTACTTCTTGTCAGACATTAATTTGGGAAAAAAGTGATTATCTCGACTGGGTAACATTTTTTATAATTTGACATTTGGTTTCAGAGCAGCTTGCATCTTAATTTGCTATTGTTTGCTATAATTGCTATTTTTTCCCAAACATTCATTTTGCGAAAAAAAGTGGTATGCTGAGTGTGCTGTGCATTTTCAGGAATTGGCCGGTTTGTTTCAGAGCATCGATCTTCACAATTAACTATTTTTTGGCAATCATTGATTTAGGAAAAAAAAGTGATTATCTCGGCGAGTTAACCATTTTGAGAAATTTTCCGTTTGTTTTCAGAGCAGCTTGCATTTTGTGCTAACAATTTGTTTTGGAAAAAAGTGATTATCTCGGCAAGTTATTTTGAGTAATTTTCCTTATGGGGTCAGAGCAGCTTGCATCAAAATTAAAAATTTAATGCCTAATATTCATTTTGGGGAAAAAGTGATTATCTCGGCGAATGAACCATTTTGAGTAATTTTCCATTTCGGTTCAGAGCAGTTTGCATCTAAAGTAGCTAGTTTGTGCCAAACATTCATTTTGGAAGAAATGTACAGTTGGTTTTCAGAACGTCTTGCATGAAAATGTACTATTTCTTGTCAAACATTAATTTTGGAAAAAAGTGATTATCTCGGCTGGGTAAACATTTTTAATAATTTGGCATTTGGTTTCAGAGCAGCTTGCATCTCAATTTGCTATTGTTTGCTATAATTGCTATTTTTTCCCAAACATTCATTACGGAAAAAAGTGATCTTCGGAGTGTGCTGTGCATTTTCAGGAATTGGCCGGTTTGTTTCAGAGCATCGATCTTCACAATTAACTATTTTTTGGCAATCATTGATTTAGGAAAAAAAATGATTATCTCGGCGAGTTAACCATTATGAGAAATTTTCCGTTTGTTTTCAGAGCAGCTTGCATCTAAAGTTACTATTTTGTGCTAACAATTCGTTTTGGGAAAAAGTGATTATCTCGGCGAGTTATTTTGAGTAATTTTCCTTATGGGGTCAGCATCAAAATTAACAATTTAATGCCTAATATTCATTTTGGGGAAAAAGTGATTATCTCGGCGAATGAACCATTTTGAGTAATTTTCCATTTCGGTTCAGAGCAGTTTGCATCTAAAGTAGCTAGTTTGTGCCAAATATTCATTTTGGAAAAAAGGTGATTTTCTCGGCGAGTTAAGCATTTTGAGTAATTTACAGGTTCATTTCAGAGCGGTTTGTATGTAAATGTACTATTTCTTGCCAAACATTCAGTTTGGAAAAAAAGTGATGATCTCGGCGAGTTAAGCAGTTTCAATAATTTGCCATTTGGTTTCAGAGCAGCTTAATTTAAATTTGCTATTTTAAGTTACTATTTTGTGCTAACAATTCGTTTTGGGAAAAAGTGATTATCTCGGCGAGTTATTTTGAGTAATTTTCCTTATGGGGTCAGCATCAAAATTAACAATTTAATGCCTAATATTCATTTTGGGGAAAAAGTGATTATCTCGGCGAATGAACCATTTTGAGTAATTTTCCATTTCGGTTCAGAGCAGTTTGCATCTAAAGTAGCTAGTTTGTGCCAAACATTCATTTTGGAAAAAAGGTGATTTTCTCGGCGAGTTAAGCATTTTGAGTAATTTACAGGTTCATTTCAGAGCGGTTTGCATTAAAATGTACTATTTCTTGCCAAACATTCAGTTTGGAAAAAAAGTGATGATCTCGGCGAGTTAAGCAGTTTCAATAATTTGCCATTTGGTTTCAGAGCAGCTTAATTTAAATTTGCTATTTTTACCCAAACATTCGTTTGGGGAAAAAAAAGTGATTATCTCGGCGAGATATTAGCAATTTTTCGCCAAACATTGTTAAGCATTTTGAGCAATGTACAGTTCGGTTTCAGAGCGTCTTGCATGAAAATGTACTATTTCTTGTCAAACATTAAATTTTTGAAAAAAGTGATTATCTCGGCTGGGTAAACATTTTTAATAATTTGCCATTTGGTTTCAGAGCAGCTTAATTTAAATTTGCTATTTTTACCCAAACATTCGTTTGGGGAAAAAAAAGTGATTATCTCGGCGAGTCAAGCATTTTGAGTAATGTTCCGGTTGGGGTCTGAGCGTCTTCCATGTAAATGTACTATTTCTTGCCACTCATTCAGTTTGGAAAACAAGTCATTATCTCGGAGAGTTAGCATTTTCAATAATTGCCATTAACTTTCAGAGCAGCTTGCATTTAAATTAGCAATTTTTCGCCAAACATTCGTTTTGGAACGAAATTGATTTCCTCGTTAAGCATTTTGAGCAATGTACAGTTGGTTTTCAGAGCGTCTTGCATGAAAATGTGCTATTTCTTGTCAAACATTAAATTTGGAAAAAAGTAATTATCTCGGCTGGGTAAACATTTTTAATAATTTGACATTTGGTTTCAGAGCAGCTTGCATCTCAATTTGCTATTGTTTGCTATAATTGCTATTTTTTCCCAAACATTCATTTTGCGGAAAAAAGTGATCTTCTGAGTGTGCTGTGCATTTTCAGGAATTGGCCGGTTTGTTTCAGAGCATCGATCTTCACAATTAACTATTTTTTGGCAATCATTGATTTAGGAAAAAAAGTGATTATCTCGGCGAGTTAACCATTATGAGAAATTTTCCGTTTGTTTTCAGAGCAGCTTGCATCTAAAGTTACTATTTTGTGCTAACAATTCGTTTTGGGAAAAAGTGATTATCTCGGCGAGTTATTTTGAGTAATTTTCCTTATGGGGTCAGCTTGCATCAAAATTAACAATTTAATGCCTAATATTCATTTTGGGGAAAAAGTGATTATCTCGGCGAATGAACCATTTTGAGTAATTTTCCATTTCGGTTCAGAGCAGTTTGCATCTAAAGTAGCTAGTTTGTGCCAAACATTCATTTTGGACAAAAGGTGATTTTCTCGGCGAGTTAACCATTATGAGAAATTTTCCGTTTGGTTTCAGAGCAGCTTGCATCTAAAGTTACTATTTTGTGCTAACAATTTGTTTTGGAAAAAAGTGAATATCTCGGCGAGATAAGCCTTTTCAAATATTGCCATTTGGTTTCAGAGCAGCTTAATTTAAATTAGCTATTTTTTGCAAAACAGTCGTTTTGGAAAGAAAGTGATTTCCTCGTTAAGCATTTTGAGCAATGTACAGTTGGTTTTCAGAGCGTCTTGCATGAAAATGTACTACTTCTTGTCAGACATTAATTTTGGAAAACAAGTCATTATCTCGGAGAGTTAGCATTTTCAATAATTGCCATTAAGTTTCAGAGCAGCTTGCATTTAAATTAGCAATTTTTCGCCAAACATTCGATTTGGAAAGAAATTGATTTCCTCGTTAAGCATTTTGAGCAATGTACAGTTGGTTTTCAGAGCGTCTTGCATGAAAATGTACTACTTCTTGTCAGACATTAATTTGGGAAAAAAGTGATTATCTCGACTGGGTAACATTTTTTATAATTTGACATTTGGTTTCAGAGCAGCTTGCATCTTAATTTGCTATTGTTTGCTATAATTGCTATTTTTTCCCAAACATTCATTTTGCGAAAAAAAGTGGTATGCTGAGTGTGCTGTGCATTTTCAGGAATTGGCCGGTTTGTTTCAGAGCATCGATCTTCACAATTAACTATTTTTTGGCAATCATTGATTTAGGAAAAAAAAGTGATTATCTCGGCGAGTTAACCATTTTGAGAAATTTTCCGTTTGTTTTCAGAGCAGCTTGCATTTTGTGCTAACAATTTGTTTTGGAAAAAAGTGATTATCTCGGCAAGTTATTTTGAGTAATTTTCCTTATGGGGTCAGAGCAGCTTGCATCAAAATTAAAAATTTAATGCCTAATATTCATTTTGGGGAAAAAGTGATTATCTCGGCGAATGAACCATTTTGAGTAATTTTCCATTTCGGTTCAGAGCAGTTTGCATCTAAAGTAGCTAGTTTGTGCCAAACATTCATTTTGGAAGAAATGTACAGTTGGTTTTCAGAACGTCTTGCATGAAAATGTACTATTTCTTGTCAAACATTAATTTTGGAAAAAAGTGATTATCTCGGCTGGGTAAACATTTTTAATAATTTGGCATTTGGTTTCAGAGCAGCTTGCATCTCAATTTGCTATTGTTTGCTATAATTGCTATTTTTTCCCAAACATTCATTACGGAAAAAAGTGGTATGCTGAGTGTGCTGTGCATTTTCAGGAATTGGCCGGTTTGTTTCAGAGCATCGATCTTCACAATTAACTATTTTTTGGCAATCATTGATTTAGGAAAAAAAAATGATTATCTCGGCGAGTTAACCATTATGAGAAATTTTCCGTTTGTTTTCAGAGCAGCTTGCATCTAAAGTTACTATTTTGTGCTAACAATTCGTTTTGGGAAAAAGTGATTATCTCGGCGAGTTATTTTGAGTAATTTTCCTTATGGGGTCAGCATCAAAATTAACAATTTAATGCCTAATATTCATTTTGGGGAAAAAGTGATTATCTCGGCGAATGAACCATTTTGAGTAATTTTCCATTTCGGTTCAGAGCAGTTTGCATCTAAAGTAGCTAGTTTGTGCCAAACATTCATTTTGGAAAAAAGGTGATTTTCTCGGCGAGTTAAGCATTTTGAGTAATTTACAGGTTCATTTCAGAGCGGTTTGTATGTAAATGTACTATTTCTTGCCAAACATTCAGTTTGGAAAAAAAGTGATGATCTCGGCGAGTTAAGCAGTTTCAATAATTTGCCATTTGGTTTCAGAGCAGCTTAATTTAAATTTGCTATTTTAAGTTACTATTTTGTGCTAACAATTCGTTTTGGGAAAAAGTGATTATCTCGGCGAGTTATTTTGAGTAATTTTCCTTATGGGGTCAGCATCAAAATTAACAATTTAATGCCTAATATTCATTTTGGGGAAAAAGTGATTATCTCGGCGAATGAACCATTTTGAGTAATTTTCCATTTCGGTTCAGAGCAGTTTGCATCTAAAGTAGCTAGTTTGTGCCAAATATTCATTTTGGAAAAAAGGTGATTTTCTCGGCGAGTTAAGCATTTTGAGTAATTTACAGGTTGATTTCAGAGCGGTTTGCATGAAAATGTACTATTTCTTGCCAAACATTCAGTTTGGAAAAAAAGTGATGATCTCGGCGAGTTAAGCAGTTTCAATAATTTGCCATTTGGTTTCAGAGCAGCTTAATTTAAATTTGCTATTTTTACCCAAACATTCGTTTGGGGAAAAAAAAGTGATTATCTCGGCGAGATATTAGCAATTTTTCGCCAAACATTGTTAAGCATTTTGAGCAATGTACAGTTGGGTTTCAGAGCGTCTTGCATGAAAATGTACTATTTCTTGTCAAACATTAAATTTTTGAAAAAAGTGATTATCTCGGCTGGGTAAACATTTTTAATAATTTGCCATTTGGTTTCAGAGCAGCTTAATTTAAATTTGCTATTTTTACCCAAACATTCGTTTGGGGAAAAAAAAGTGATTATCTCGGCGAGTCAAGCATTTTGAGTAATGTTCCGGTTGGTCTTCCATGAGCGTCTTCCATGTAAATGTACTATTTCTTGCCACTCATTCAGTTTGGAAAACAAGTCATTATCTCGGAGAGTTAGCATTTTCAATAATTGCCATTAACTTTCAGAGCAGCTTGCATTTAAATTAGCAATTTTTCGCCAAACATTCGTTTTGGAAAGAAATTGATTTCCTCGTTAAGCATTTTGAGCAATGTACAGTTGGTTTTCAGAGCGTCTTGCATGAAAATGTACTATTTCTTGTCAAACATTAAATTTGGAAAAAAGTAATTATCTCGGCTGGGTAAACATTTTTAATAATTTGACATTTGGTTTCAGAGCAGCTTGCATCTCAATTTGCTATTGTTTGCTATAATTGCTATTTTTTCCCAAACATTCATTTTGCGGAAAAAAGTGATCTTCTGAGTGTGCTGTGCATTTTCAGGAATTGGCCGGTTTGTTTCAGAGCATCGATCTTCACAATTAACTATTTTTTGGCAATCATTGATTTAGGAAAAAAAGTGATTATCTCGGCGAGTTAACCATTATGAGAAATTTTCCGTTTGTTTTCAGAGCAGCTTGCATCTAAAGTTACTATTTTGTGCTAACAATTCGTTTTGGGAAAAAGTGATTATCTCGGCGAGTTATTTTGAGTAATTTTCCTTATGGGGTCAGCTTGCATCAAAATTAACAATTTAATGCCTAATATTCATTTTGGGGAAAAAGTGATTATCTCGGCGAATGAACCATTTTGAGTAATTTTCCATTTCGGTTCAGAGCAGTTTGCATCTAAAGTAGCTAGTTTGTGCCAAACATTCATTTTGGACAAAAGGTGATTTTCTCGGCGAGTTAACCATTATGAGAAATTTTCCGTTTGGTTTCAGAGCAGCTTGCATCTAAAGTTACTATTTTGTGCTAACAATTTGTTTTGGAAAAAAGTGAATATCTCGGCGAGATAAGCCTTTTCAAATATTGCCATTTGGTTTCAGAGCAGCTTAATTTAAATTAGCTATTTTTTGCAAAACAGTCGTTTTGGAAAGAAAGTGATTTCCTCGTTAAGCATTTTGAGCAATGTACAGTTGGTTTTCAGAGCGTCTTGCATGAAAATGTACTACTTCTTGTCAGACATTAATTTTGGAAAACAAGTCATTATCTCGGAGAATTAGCATTTTCAATAATTGCCATTAAGTTTCAGAGCAGCTTGCATTTAAATTAGCAATTTTTCGCCAAACATTCGATTTGGAAAGAAATTGATTTCCTCGTTAAGCATTTTGAGCAATGTACAGTTGGTTTTCAGAGCGTCTTGCATGAAAATGTACTACTTCTTGTCAGACATTAATTTGGGAAAAAAGTGATTATCTCGACTGGGTAACATTTTTTATAATTTGACATTTGGTTTCAGAGCAGCTTGCATCTTAATTTGCTATTGTTTGCTATAATTGCTATTTTTTCCCAAACATTCATTTTGCGAAAAAAAGTGGTATGCTGAGTGTGCTGTGCATTTTCAGGAATTGGCCGGTTTGTTTCAGAGCATCGATCTTCACAATTAACTATTTTTTGGCAATCATTGATTTAGGAAAAAAAAGTGATTATCTCGGCGAGTTAACCATTTTGAGAAATTTTCCGTTTGTTTTCAGAGCAGCTTGCATTTTGTGCTAACAATTCGTTTTGGAAAAAAGTGATTATCTCGGCAAGTTATTTTGAGTAATTTTCCTTATGGGGTCAGAGCAGCTTGCATCAAAATTAACAATTTAATGCCTAATATTCATTTTGGGGAAAAAGTGATTATCTCGGCGAATGAACCATTTTGAGTAATTTTCCATTTCGGTTCAGAGCAGTTTGCATCTAAAGTAGCTAGTTTGTGCCAAACATTCATTTTGGAAGAAATGTACAGTTGGTTTTCAGAACGTCTTGCATGAAAATGTACTATTTCTTGTCAAACATTAATTTTGGAAAAAAGTGATTATCTCGGCTGGGTAAACATTTTTAATAATTTGGCATTTGGTTTCAGAGCAACTTGCTATTGTTTGCTATAATTGCTATTTTTTCCCAAACATTCATTACGGAAAAAAGTGGTATGCTGAGTGTGCTGTGCATTTTCAGGAATTGGCCGGTTTGTTTCAGAGCATCGATCTTCACAATTAACTATTTTTTGGCAATCATTGATTTAGGAAAAAAAGTGATTATCTCGGCGAGTTAACCATTATGAGAAATTTTCCGTTTGTTTTCAGAGCAGCTTGCATCTAAAGTTACTATTTTGTGCTAACAATTCGTTTTGGGAAAAAGTGATTATCTCGGCGAGTTATTTTGAGTAATTTTCCTTATGGGGTCAGCTTGCATCAAAATTAACAATTTAATGCCTAATATTCATTTTGGGGAAAAAGTGATTATCTCGGCGAATGAACCATTTTGAGTAATTTTCCATTTCGGTTCAGAGCAGTTTGCATCTAAAGTAGCTAGTTTGTGCCAAACATTCATTTTGGACAAAAGGTGATTTTCTCGGCGAGTTAACCATTATGAGAAATTTTCCGTTTGGTTTCAGAGCAGCTTGCATCTAAAGTTACTATTTTGTGCTAACAATTTGTTTTGGAAAAAAGTGAATATCTCGGCGAGATAAGCCTTTTCAAATATTGCCATTTGGTTTCAGAGCAGCTTAATTTAAATTAGCTATTTTTTGCCAAACAGTCGTTTTGGAAAGAAAGTGATTTCCTCGTTAAGCATTTTGAGCAATGTACAGTTGGTTTTCAGAGCGTCTTGCATGAAAATGTACTACTTCTTGTCAGACATTAATTTTGGAAAACAAGTCATTATCTCGGAGAATTAGCATTTTCAATAATTGCCATTAAGTTTCAGAGCAGCTTGCATTTAAATTAGCAATTTTTCGCCAAACATTCGATTTGGAAAGAAATTGATTTCCTCGTTAAGCATTTTGAGCAATGTACAGTTGGTTTTCAGAGCGTCTTGCATGAAAATGTACTACTTCTTGTCAGACATTAATTTGGGAAAAAAGTGATTATCTCGACTGGGTAACATTTTTTATAATTTGACATTTGGTTTCAGAGCAGCTTGCATCTTAATTTGCTATTGTTTGCTATAATTGCTATTTTTTCCCAAACATTCATTTTGCGAAAAAAAGTGGTATGCTGAGTGTGCTGTGCATTTTCAGGAATTGGCCGGTTTGTTTCAGAGCATCGATCTTCACAATTAACTATTTTTTGGCAATCATTGATTTAGGAAAAAAAAGTGATTATCTCGGCGAGTTAACCATTTTGAGAAATTTTCCGTTTGTTTTCAGAGCAGCTTGCATTTTGTGCTAACAATTCGTTTTGGAAAAAAGTGATTATCTCGGCAAGTTATTTTGAGTAATTTTCCTTATGGGGTCAGAGCAGCTTGCATCAAAATTAACAATTTAATGCCTAATATTCATTTTGGGGAAAAAGTGATTATCTCGGCGAATGAACCATTTTGAGTAATTTTCCATTTCGGTTCAGAGCAGTTTGCATCTAAAGTAGCTAGTTTGTGCCAAACATTCATTTTGGAAAAAAGTAATTATCTCGGCTGGGTAAACATTTTTAATAATTTGACATTTGGTTTCAGAGCAGCTTGCATCTCAATTTGCTATTGTTTGCTATAATTGCTATTTTTTCCCAAACATTCATTTTGCGGAAAAAAGTGATCTTCTGAGTGTGCTGTGCATTTTCAGGAATTGGCCGGTTTGTTTCAGAGCATCGATCTTCACAATTAACTATTTTTTGGCAATCATTGATTTAGGAAAAAAAGTGATTATCTCGGCGAGTTAACCATTATGAGAAATTTTCCGTTTGTTTTCAGAGCAGCTTGCATCTAAAGTTACTATTTTGTGCTAACAATTCGTTTTGGGAAAAAGTGATTATCTCGGCGAGTTATTTTGAGTAATTTTCCTTATGGGGTCAGCTTGCATCAAAATTAACAATTTAATGCCTAATATTCATTTTGGGGAAAAAGTGATTATCTCGGCGAATGAACCATTTTGAGTAATTTTCCATTTCGGTTCAGAGCAGTTTGCATCTAAAGTAGCTAGTTTGTGCCAAACATTCATTTTGGACAAAAGGTGATTTTCTCGGCGAGTTAACCATTATGAGAAATTTTCCGTTTGGTTTCAGAGCAGCTTGCATCTAAAGTTACTATTTTGTGCTAACAATTTGTTTTGGAAAAAAGTGAATATCTCGGCGAGATAAGCCTTTTCAAATATTGCCATTTGGTTTCAGAGCAGCTTAATTTAAATTAGCTATTTTTTGCCAAACAGTCGTTTTGGAAAGAAAGTGATTTCCTCGTTAAGCATTTTGAGCAATGTACAGTTGGTTTTCAGAGCGTCTTGCATGAAAATGTACTACTTCTTGTCAGACATTAATTTTGGAAAACAAGTCATTATCTCGGAGAATTAGCATTTTCAATAATTGCCATTAAGTTTCAGAGCAGCTTGCATTTAAATTAGCAATTTTTCGCCAAACATTCGATTTGGAAAGAAATTGATTTCCTCGTTAAGCATTTTGAGCAATGTACAGTTGGTTTTCAGAGCGTCTTGCATGAAAATGTACTACTTCTTGTCAGACATTAATTTGGGAAAAAAGTGATTATCTCGACTGGGTAACATTTTTTATAATTTGACATTTGGTTTCAGAGCAGCTTGCATCTTAATTTGCTATTGTTTGCTATAATTGCTATTTTTTCCCAAACATTCATTTTGCGAAAAAAAGTGGTATGCTGAGTGTGCTGTGCATTTTCAGGAATTGGCCGGTTTGTTTCAGAGCATCGATCTTCACAATTAACTATTTTTTGGCAATCATTGATTTAGGAAAAAAAAGTGATTATCTCGGCGAGTTAACCATTTTGAGAAATTTTCCGTTTGTTTTCAGAGCAGCTTGCATTTTGTGCTAACAATTCGTTTTGGAAAAAAGTGATTATCTCGGCAAGTTATTTTGAGTAATTTTCCTTATGGGGTCAGAGCAGCTTGCATCAAAATTAACAATTTAATGCCTAATATTCATTTTGGGGAAAAAGTGATTATCTCGGCGAATGAACCATTTTGAGTAATTTTCCATTTCGGTTCAGAGCAGTTTGCATCTAAAGTAGCTAGTTTGTGCCAAACATTCATTTTGGAAAAAAGTAATTATCTCGGCTGGGTAAACATTTTTAATAATTTGACATTTGGTTTCAGAGCAGCTTGCATCTCAATTTGCTATTGTTTGCTATAATTGCTATTTTTTCCCAAACATTCATTTTGCGGAAAAAAGTGATCTTCTGAGTGTGCTGTGCATTTTCAGGAATTGGCCGGTTTGTTTCAGAGCATCGATCTTCACAATTAACTATTTTTTGGCAATCATTGATTTAGGAAAAAAAGTGATTATCTCGGCGAGTTAACCATTATGAGAAATTTTCCGTTTGTTTTCAGAGCAGCTTGCATCTAAAGTTACTATTTTGTGCTAACAATTCGTTTTGGGAAAAAGTGATTATCTCGGCGAGTTATTTTGAGTAATTTTCCTTATGGGGTCAGCTTGCATCAAAATTAACAATTTAATGCCTAATATTCATTTTGGGGAAAAAGTGATTATCTCGGCGAATGAACCATTTTGAGTAATTTTCCATTTCGGTTCAGAGCAGTTTGCATCTAAAGTAGCTAGTTTGTGCCAAACATTCATTTTGGACAAAAGGTGATTTTCTCGGCGAGTTAACCATTATGAGAAATTTTCCGTTTGGTTTCAGAGCAGCTTGCATCTAAAGTTACTATTTTGTGCTAACAATTTGTTTTGGAAAAAAGTGAATATCTCGGCGAGATAAGCCTTTTCAAATATTGCCATTTGGTTTCAGAGCAGCTTAATTTAAATTAGCTATTTTTTGCCAAACAGTCGTTTTGGAAAGAAAGTGATTTCCTCGTTAAGCATTTTGAGCAATGTACAGTTGGTTTTCAGAGCGTCTTGCATGAAAATGTACTACTTCTTGTCAGACATTAATTTTGGAAAACAAGTCATTATCTCGGAGAATTAGCATTTTCAATAATTGCCATTAAGTTTCAGAGCAGCTTGCATTTAAATTAGCAATTTTTCGCCAAACATTCGATTTGGAAAGAAATTGATTTCCTCGTTAAGCATTTTGAGCAATGTACAGTTGGTTTTCAGAGCGTCTTGCATGAAAATGTACTACTTCTTGTCAGACATTAATTTGGGAAAAAAGTGATTATCTCGACTGGGTAACATTTTTTATAATTTGACATTTGGTTTCAGAGCAGCTTGCATCTTAATTTGCTATTGTTTGCTATAATTGCTATTTTTTCCCAAACATTCATTTTGCGAAAAAAGGTGGTATGCTGAGTGTGCTGTGCATTTTCAGGAATTGGCCGGTTTGTTTCAGAGCATCGATCTTCACAATTAACTATTTTTTGGCAATCATTGATTTAGGAAAAAAAAGTGACTATCTCGGCGAGTTAACCATTTTGAGAAATTTTCCGTTTGTTTTCAGAGCAGCTTGCATTTTGTGCTAACAATTCGTTTTGGAAAAAAGTGATTATCTCGGCAAGTTATTTTGAGTAATTTTCCTTATGGGGTCAGAGCAGCTTGCATCAAAATTAACAATTTAATGCCTAATATTCATTTTGGGGAAAAAGTGATTATCTCGGCGAATGAACCATTTTGAGTAATTTTCCATTTCGGTTCAGAGCAGTTTGCATCTAAAGTAGCTAGTTTGTGCCAAACATTCATTTTGGAAAAAAGTGATTATCTCGGCTGGGTAAACATTTTTAATAATTTGTCATTTGGTTTCAGAGCAACTTGCATCTCAATTTGCTATTGTTTGCTATAATTGCTATTTTTTTCCCAAACATTCATTACGGAAAAAAGTGGTATGCTGAGTGTGCTGTGCATTTTCAGGAATTGGCCGGTTTGTTTCAGAGCATCGATCTTCACAATTAACTATTTTTTGGCAATCATTGATTTAGGAAAAAAAGTGATTATCTCGGCGAGTTAACCATTATGAGAAATTTTCCGTTTGTTTTCAGAGCAGCTTGCATCTAAAGTTACTATTTTGTGCTAACAATTCGTTTTGGGAAAAAGTGATTATCTCGGCGAGTTATTTTGAGTAATTTTCCTTATGGGGTCAGCTTGCATCAAAATTAACAATTTAATGCCTAATATTCATTTTGGGGAAAAAGTGATTATCTCGGCGAATGAACCATTTTGAGTAATTTTCCATTTCGGTTCAGAGCAGTTTGCATCTAAAGTAGCTAGTTTGTGCCAAACATTCATTTTGGACAAAAGGTGATTTTCTCGGCGAGTTAACCATTATGAGAAATTTTCCGTTTGGTTTCAGAGCAGCTTGCATCTAAAGTTACTATTTTGTGCTAACAATTTGTTTTGGAAAAAAGTGAATATCTCGGCGAGATAAGCCTTTTCAAATATTGCCATTTGGTTTCAGAGCAGCTTAATTTAAATTAGCTATTTTTTGCCAAACAGTCGTTTTGGAAAGAAAGTGATTTCCTCGTTAAGCATTTTGAGCAATGTACAGTTGGTTTTCAGAGCGTCTTGCATGAAAATGTACTACTTCTTGTCAGACATTAATTTTGGAAAACAAGTCATTATCTCGGAGAATTAGCATTTTCAATAATTGCCATTAAGTTTCAGAGCAGCTTGCATTTAAATTAGCAATTTTTCGCCAAACATTCGATTTGGAAAGAAATTGATTTCCTCGTTAAGCATTTTGAGCAATGTACAGTTGGTTTTCAGAGCGTCTTGCATGAAAATGTACTACTTCTTGTCAGACATTAATTTGGGAAAAAAGTGATTATCTCGACTGGGTAACATTTTTTATAATTTGACATTTGGTTTCAGAGCAGCTTGCATCTTAATTTGCTATTGTTTGCTATAATTGCTATTTTTTCCCAAACATTCATTTTGCGAAAAAAAGTGGTATGCTGAGTGTGCTGTGCATTTTCAGGAATTGGCCGGTTTGTTTCAGAGCATCGATCTTCACAATTAACTATTTTTTGGCAATCATTGATTTAGGAAAAAAAAGTGATTATCTCGGCGAGTTAACCATTTTGAGAAATTTTCCGTTTGTTTTCAGAGCAGCTTGCATTTTGTGCTAACAATTCGTTTTGGAAAAAAGTGATTATCTCGGCAAGTTATTTTGAGTAATTTTCCTTATGGGGTCAGAGCAGCTTGCATCAAAATTAAAAATTTAATGCCTAATATTCATTTTGGGGAAAAAGTGATTATCTCGGCGAATGAACCATTTTGAGTAATTTTCCATTTCGGTTCAGAGCAGTTTGCATCTAAAGTAGCTAGTTTGTGCCAAACATTCATTTTGGAAGAAATGTACAGTTGGTTTTCAGAACGTCTTGCATGAAAATGTACTATTTCTTGTCAAACATTAATTTTGGAAAAAAGTGATTATCTCGGCTGGGTAAACATTTTTAATAATTTGGCATTTGGTTTCAGAGCAGCTTGCATCTCAATTTGCTATTGTTTGCTATAATTGCTATTTTTTCCCAAACATTCATTACGGACAAAAGTGATCTTCGGAGTGTGCTGTGCATTTTCAGGAATTGGCCGGTTTGTTTCAGAGCATCGATCTTCACAATTAACTATTTTTTGGCAATCATTGATTTAGGGAAAAAAAATGATTATCTCGGCGAGTTAACCATTATGAGAAATTTTCCGTTTGTTTTCAGAGCAGCTTGCATCTAAAGTTACTATTTTGTGCTAACAATTCGTTTTGGGAAAAAGTGATTATCTCGGCGAGTTATTTTGAGTAATTTTCCTTATGGGGTCAGCATCAAAATTAATAATTTAATGCCTAATATTCATTTTGGGGAAAAAGTGATTATCTCGGCGAATGAACCATTTTGAGTAATTTTCCATTTCGGTTCAGAGCAGTTTGCATCTAAAGTAGCTAGTTTGTGCCAAACATTCATTTTGGAAAAAAGGTGATTTTCTCGGCGAGTTAAGCATTTTGAGTAATTTACAGGTTCATTTCAGAGCGGTTTGCATGAAAATGTACTATTTCTTGCCAAACATTCAGTTTGGAAAAAAAGTGATGATCTCGGCGAGTTAAGCAGTTTCAATAATTTGCCATTTGGTTTCAGAGCAGCTTAATTTAAATTTGCTATTTTTACCCAAACATTCGTTTGGGGAAAAAAAAGTGATTATCTCGGCGAGATATTAGCAATTTTTCGCCAAACATTGTTAAGCATTTTGAGCAATGTACAGTTGGGTTTCAGAGCGTCTTGCATGAAAATGTACTATTTCTTGTCAAACATTAAATTTTTGAAAAAAGTGATTATCTCGGCTGGGTAAACATTTTTAATAATTTGCCATTTGGTTTCAGAGCAGCTTAATTTAAATTTGCTATTTTTACCCAAACATTCGTTTGGGGAAAAAAAAGTGATTATCTCGGCGAGTCAAGCATTTTGAGTAATGTTCCGGTTGGGGTCAGAGCGTCTTCCATGTAAATGTACTATTTCTTGCCACTCATTCAGTTTGGAAAACAAGTCATTATCTCGGAGAGTTAGCATTTTCAATAATTGCCATTAACTTTCAGAGCAGCTTGCATTTAAATTAGCAATTTTTCGCCAAACATTCGTTTTGGAAAGAAATTGATTTCCTCGTTAAGCATTTTGAGCAATGTACAGTTGGTTTTCAGAGCGTCTTGCATGAAAATGTACTATTTCTTGTCAAACATTAAATTTGGAAAAAAGTAATTATCTCGGCTGGGTAAACATTTTTAATAATTTG
Organism: Scyliorhinus torazame; assembly: GCF_047496885.1. Classification (NCBI taxonomy): domain Eukaryota; kingdom Metazoa; phylum Chordata; class Chondrichthyes; order Carcharhiniformes; family Scyliorhinidae; genus Scyliorhinus; species Scyliorhinus torazame. The sequence continues at coordinate 81,095 of NW_027307849.1, forward strand.
ACATTTGGTTTCAGAGCAGCTTGCATCTCAATTTGCTATTGTTTGCTATAATTGCTATTTTTTCCCAAACATTCATTTTGCGGAAAAAAGTGATCTTCTGAGTGTGCTGTGCATTTTCAGGAATTGGCCGGTTTGTTTCAGAGCATCGATCTTCACAATTAACTATTTTTTGGCAATCATTGATTTAGGAAAAAAAGTGATTATCTCGGCGAGTTAACCATTATGAGAAATTTTCCGTTTGTTTTCAGAGCAGCTTGCATCTAAAGTTACTATTTTGTGCTAACAATTCGTTTTGGGAAAAAGTGATTATCTCGGCGAGTTATTTTGAGTAATTTTCCTTATGGGGTCAGCTTGCATCAAAATTAACAATTTAATGCCTAATATTCATTTTGGGGAAAAAGTGATTATCTCGGCGAATGAACCATTTTGAGTAATTTTCCATTTCGGTTCAGAGCAGTTTGCATCTAAAGTAGCTAGTTTGTGCCAAACATTCATTTTGGACAAAAGGTGATTTTCTCGGCGAGTTAACCATTATGAGAAATTTTCCGTTTGGTTTCAGAGCAGCTTGCATCTAAAGTTACTATTTTGTGCTAACAATTTGTTTTGGAAAAAAGTGAATATCTCGGCGAGATAAGCCTTTTCAAATATTGCCATTTGGTTTCAGAGCAGCTTAATTTAAATTAGCTATTTTTTGCAAAACAGTCGTTTTGGAAAGAAAGTGATTTCCTCGTTAAGCATTTTGAGCAATGTACAGTTGGTTTTCAGAGCGTCTTGCATGAAAATGTACTACTTCTTGTCAGACATTAATTTTGGAAAACAAGTCATTATCTCGGAGAGTTAGCATTTTCAATAATTGCCATTAAGTTTCAGAGCAGCTTGCATTTAAATTAGCAATTTTTCGCCAAACATTCGATTTGGAAAGAAATTGATTTCCTCGTTAAGCATTTTGAGCAATGTACAGTTGGTTTTCAGAGCGTCTTGCATGAAAATGTACTACTTCTTGTCAGACATTAATTTGGGAAAAAAGTGATTATCTCGACTGGGTAACATTTTTTATAATTTGACATTTGGTTTCAGAGCAGCTTGCATCTTAATTTGCTATTGTTTGCTATAATTGCTATTTTTTCCCAAACATTCATTTTGCGAAAAAAAGTGGTATGCTGAGTGTGCTGTGCATTTTCAGGAATTGGCCGGTTTGTTTCAGAGCATCGATCTTCACAATTAACTATTTTTTGGCAATCATTGATTTAGGAAAAAAAAGTGATTATCTCGGCGAGTTAACCATTTTGAGAAATTTTCCGTTTGTTTTCAGAGCAGCTTGCATTTTGTGCTAACAATTCGTTTTGGAAAAAAGTGATTATCTCGGCAAGTTATTTTGAGTAATTTTCCTTATGGGGTCAGAGCAGCTTGCATCAAAATTAAAAATTTAATGCCTAATATTCATTTTGGGGAAAAAGTGATTATCTCGGCGAATGAACCATTTTGAGTAATTTTCCATTTCGGTTCAGAGCAGTTTGCATCTAAAGTAGCTAGTTTGTGCCAAACATTCATTTTGGAAGAAATGTACAGTTGGTTTTCAGAACGTCTTGCATGAAAATGTACTATTTCTTGTCAAACATTAATTTTGGAAAAAAGTGATTATCTCGGCTGGGTAAACATTTTTAATAATTTGCATTTGGTTTCAGAGCAGCTTGCATCTAAAGTAGCTAGTTTGTGCCAAACATTCATTTTGGAAAAAAGGTGGTTTTCTCGGCGAGTTAAGCATTTTGAGTAATTTACAGGTTCATTTCAGAGCGGTTTGCATGAAAATGTACTATTTCTTGCCAAACATTCAGTTTGGAAAAAAAGTGATGATCTCGGCGAGTTAAGCAGTTTCAATAATTTGCCATTTGGTTTCAGAGCAGCTTAATTAAAATTTGCTATTTTTACCCAAACATTCGTTTGGGGAAAAAAAAGTGATTATCTCGGCGAGATATTAGCAATTTTTCGCCAAACATTGTTAAGCATTTTGAGCAATGTACAGTTGGGTTTCAGAGCGTCTTGCATGAAAATGTACTATTTCTTGTCAAACATTAAATTTTTGAAAAAAGTGATTATCTCGGCTGGGTAAACATTTTTAATAATTTGCCATTTGGTTTCAGAGCAGCTTAATTTAAATTTGCTATTTTTACCCAAACATTCGTTTGGGGAAAAAAAGTGATTATCTCGGCGAGTCAAGCATTTTGAGTAATGTTGCGGTTGGTCTTCCATGAGCGTCTTCCATGTAAATGTACTATTTCTTGCCACTCATTCAGTTTGGAAAACAAGTCATTATCTCGGAGAGTTAGCATTTTCAATAATTGCCATTAACTTTCAGAGCAGCTTGCATTTAAATTAGCAATTTTTCGCCAAACATTCGTTTTGGAAAGAAATTGATTTCCTCGTTAAGCATTTTGAGCAATGTACAGTTGGTTTTCAGAGCGTCTTGCATGAAAATGTACTATTTCTTGTCAAACATTAAATTTGGAAAAAAGTAATTATCTCGGCTGGGTAAACATTTTTAATAATTTGACATTTGGTTTCAGAGCAGCTTGCATCTCAATTTGCTATTGTTTGCTATAATTGCTATTTTTTCCCAAACATTCATTTTGCGGAAAAAAGTGATCTTCTGAGTGTGCTGTGCATTTTCAGGAATTGGCCGGTTTGTTTCAGAGCATCGATCTTCACAATTAACTATTTTTTGGCAATCATTGATTTAGGAAAAAAAGTGATTATCTCGGCGAGTTAACCATTATGAGAAATTTTCCGTTTGTTTTCAGAGCAGCTTGCATCTAAAGTTACTATTTTGTGCTAACAATTCGTTTTGGGAAAAAGTGATTATCTCGGCAAGTTATTTTGAGTAATTTTCCTTATGGGGTCAGAGCAGCTTGCATCAAAATTAAAAATTTAATGCCTAATATTCATTTTGGGGAAAAAGTGATTATCTCGGCGAATGAACCATTTTGAGTAATTTTCCATTTCGGTTCAGAGCAGTTTGCATCTAAAGTAGCTAGTTTGTGCCAAACATTCATTTTGGACAAAAGGTGATTTTCTCGGCGAGTTAACCATTATGAGAAATTTTCCGTTTGGTTTGAGAGCAGCTTGCATCTAAAGTTACTATTTTGTGCTAACAATTTGTTTTGGAAAAAAGTGAATATCTCGGCGAGATAAGCCTTTTCAAATATTGCCATTTGGTTTCAGAGCAGCTTAATTTAAATTAGCTATTTTTTGCCAAACAGTCGTTTTGGAAAGAAAGTGATTTCCTCGTTAAGCATTTTGAGCAATGTACAGTTGGTTTTCAGAGCGTCTTGCATGAAAATGTACTACTTCTTGTCAGACATTAATTTTGGAAAACAAGTCATTATCTCGGAGAGTTAGCATTTTCAATAATTGCCATTAAGTTTCAGAGCAGCTTGCATTTAAATTAGCAATTTTTCGCCAAACATTCGATTTGGAAAGAAATTGATTTCCTCGTTAAGCATTTTGAGCAATGTACAGTTGGTTTTCAGAGCGTCTTGCATGAAAATGTACTACTTCTTGTCAGACATTAATTTGGGAAAAAAGTGATTATCTCGACTGGGTAACATTTTTTATAATTTGACATTTGGTTTCAGAGCAGCTTGCATCTTAATTTGCTATTGTTTGCTATAATTGCTATTTTTTCCCAAACATTCATTTTGCGAAAAAAAGTGGTATGCTGAGTGTGCTGTGCATTTTCAGGAATTGGCCGGTTTGTTTCAGAGCATCGATCTTCACAATTAACTATTTTTTGGCAATCATTGATTTAGGAAAAAAAAGTGATTATCTCGGCGAGTTAACCATTTTGAGAAATTTTCCGTTTGTTTTCAGAGCAGCTTGCATTTTGTGCTAACAATTTGTTTTGGAAAAAAGTGATTATCTCGGCAAGTTATTTTGAGTAATTTTCCTTATGGGGTCAGAGCAGCTTGCATCAAAATTAAAAATTTAATGCCTAATATTCATTTTGGGGAAAAAGTGATTATCTCGGCGAATGAACCATTTTGAGTAATTTTCCATTTCGGTTCAGAGCAGTTTGCATCTAAAGTAGCTAGTTTGTGCCAAACATTCATTTTGGAAGAAATGTACAGTTGGTTTTCAGAACGTCTTGCATGAAAATGTACTATTTCTTGTCAAACATTAATTTTGGAAAAAAGTGATTATCTCGGCTGGGTAAACATTTTTAATAATTTGGCATTTGGTTTCAGAGCAGCTTGCATCTCAATTTGCTATTGTTTGCTATAATTGCTATTTTTTCCCAAACATTCATTACGGACAAAAGTGATCTTCGGAGTGTGCTGTGCATTTTCAGGAATTGGCCGGTTTGTTTCAGAGCATCGATCTTCACAATTAACTATTTTTTGGCAATCATTGATTTAGGAAAAAAAAATGATTATCTCGGCGAGTTAACCATTATGAGAAATTTTCCGTTTGTTTTCAGAGCAGCTTGCATCTAACGTTACTATTTTGTGCTAACAATTCGTTTTGGGAAAAAGTGATTATCTCGGCGAGTTATTTTGAGTAATTTTCCTTATGGGGTCAGCATCAAAATTAACAATTTAATGCCTAATATTCATTTTGGGGAAAAAGTGATTATCTCGGCGAATGAACCATTTTGAGTAATTTTCCATTTCGGTTCAGAGCAGTTTGCATCTAAAGTAGCTAGTTTGTGCCAAACATTCATTTTGGAAAAAAGGTGATTTTCTCGGCGAGTTAAGCATTTTGAGTAATTTACAGGTTTATTTCAGAGCGGTTTGCATGAAAATGTACTATTTCTTGCCAAACATTCAGTTTGGAAAAAAAGTGATGATCTCGGCGAGTTAAGCAGTTTCAATAATTTGCCATTTGGTTTCAGAGCAGCTTAATTTAAATTTGCTATTTTTACCCAAACATTCGTTTGGGGAAAAAAAAGTGATTATCTCGGCGAGATATTAGCAATTTTTCGCCAAACATTGTTAAGCATTTTGAGCAATGTACAGTTGGGTTTCAGAGCGTCTTGCATGAAAATGTACTATTTCTTGTCAAACATTAAATTTTTGAAAAAAGTGATTATCTCGGCTGGGTAAACATTTTTAATAATTTGCCATTTGGTTTCAGAGCAGCTTAATTTAAATTTGCTATTTTTACACAAACATTCGTTTGGGGAAAAAAAAGTGATTATCTCGGCGAGTCAAGCATTTTGAGTAATGTTCCGGTTGGGGTCAGAGCGTCTTCCATGTAAATTTCTTGCCACTCATTCAGTTTGGAAAACAAGTCATTATCTCGGAGAGTTAGCATTTTCAATAATTGCCATTAACTTTCAGAGCAGCTTGCATTTAAATTAGCAATTTTTCGCCAAACATTCGTTTTGGAAAGAAATTGATTTCCTCGTTAAGCATTTTGAGCAATGTACAGTTGGTTTTCAGAGCGTCTTGCATGAAAATGTACTATTTCTTGTCAAACATTAAATTTGGAAAAAAGTAATTATCTCGGCTGGGTAAACATTTTTAATAATTTGACATTTGGTTTCAGAGCAGCTTGCATTATCTCGGCGAGTTATTTTGAGTAATTTTCCTTATGGGGTCAGCTTGCATCAAAATTAACAATTTAATGCCTAATATTCATTTTGGGGAAAAAGTGATTATCTCGGCGAATGAACCATTTTGAGTAATTTTCCATTTCGGTTCAGAGCAGTTTGCATCTAAAGTAGCTAGTTTGTGCCAAACATTCATTTTGGACAAATGGTGATTTTCTCGGCGAGTTAACCATTATGAGAAATTTTCCGTTTGGTTTCAGAGCAGCTTGCATCTAAAGTTACTATTTTGTGCTAACAATTTGTTTTGGAAAAAAGTGAATATCTCGGCGAGATAAGCCTTTTCAAATATTGCCATTTGGTTTCAGAGCAGCTTAATTTAAATTAGCTATTTTTTGCAAAACAGTCGTTTTGGAAAGAAAGTGATTTCCTCGTTAAGCATTTTGAGCAATGTACAGTTGGTTTTCAGACCGTCTTGCATGAAAATGTACTACTTCTTGTCAGACATTAATTTTGGAAAACAAGTCATTATCTCGGAGAGTTAGCATTTTCAATAATTGCCATTAAGTTTCAGAGCAGCTTGCATTTAAATTAGCAATTTTTCGCCAAACATTCGATTTGGAAAGAAATTGATTTCCTCGTTAAGCATTTTGAGCAATGTACAGTTGGTTTTCAGAGCGTCTTGCATGAAAATGTACTACTTCTTGTCAGACATTAATTTGGGAAAAAAGTGATTATCTCGACTGGGTAACATTTTTTATAATTTGACATTTGGTTTCAGAGCAGCTTGCATCTTAATTTGCTATTGTTTGCTATAATTGCTATTTTTTCCCAAACATTCATTTTGCGAAAAAAAGTGGTATGCTGAGTGTGCTGTGCATTTTCAGGAATTGGCCGGTTTGTTTCAGAGCATCGATCTTCACAATTAACTATTTTTTGGCAATCATTGATTTAGGAAAAAAAAGTGATTATCTCGGCGAGTTAACCATTTTGAGAAATTTTCCGTTTGTTTTCAGAGCAGCTTGCATTTTGTGCTAACAATTTGTTTTGGAAAAAAGTGATTATCTCGGCAAGTTATTTTGAGTAATTTTCCTTATGGGGTCAGAGCAGCTTGCATCAAAATTAAAAATTTAATGCCTAATATTCATTTTGGGGAAAAAGTGATTATCTCGGCGAATGAACCATTTTGAGTAATTTTCCATTTCGGTTCAGAGCAGTTTGCATCTAAAGTAGCTAGTTTGTGCCAAACATTCATTTTGGAAGAAATGTACAGTTGGTTTTCAGAACGTCTTGCATGAAAATGTACTATTTCTTGTCAAACATTAATTTTGGAAAAAAGTGATTATCTCGGCTGGGTAAACATTTTTAATAATTTGGCATTTGGTTTCAGAGCAGCTTGCATCTCAATTTGCTATTGTTTGCTATAATTGCTATTTTTTCCCAAACATTCATTACGGAAAAAAGTGATCTTCGGAGTGTGCTGTGCATTTTCAGGAATTGGCCGGTTTGTTTCAGAGCATCGATCTTCACAATTAACTATTTTTTGGCAATCATTGATTTAGGAAAAAAAAGTGATTATCTCGGCGAGTTAACCATTTTGAGAAATTTTCCGTTTGTTTTCAGAGCAGCTTGCATTTTGTGCTAACAATTTGTTTTGGAAAAAAGTGATTATCTCGGCAAGTTATTTTGAGTAATTTTCCTTATGGGGTCAGAGCAGCTTGCATCAAAATTAAAAATTTAATGCCTAATATTCATTTTGGGGAAAAAGTGATTATCTCGGCGAATGAACCATTTTGAGTAATTTTCCATTTCGGTTCAGAGCAGTTTGCATCTAAAGTAGCTAGTTTGTGCCAAACATTCATTTTGGAAGAAATGTACAGTTGGTTTTCAGAACGTCTTGCATGAAAATGTACTATTTCTTGTCAAACATTAATTTTGGAAAAAAGTGATTATCTCGGCTGGGTAAACATTTTTAATAATTTGGCATTTGGTTTCAGAGCAGCTTGCATCTCAATTTGCTATTGTTTGCTATAATTGCTATTTTTTCCCAAACATTCATTACGGAAAAAAGTGATCTTCGGAGTGTGCTGTGCATTTTCAGGAATTGGCCGGTTTGTTTCAGAGCATCGATCTTCACAATTAACTATTTTTTGGCAATCATTGATTTAGGAAAAAAAAATGATTATCTCGGCGAGTTAACCATTATGAGAAATTTTCCGTTTGTTTTCAGAGCAGCTTGCATCTAAAGTTACTATTTTGTGCTAACAATTCGTTTTGGGAAAAAGTGATTATCTCGGCGAGTTATTTTGAGTAATTTTCCTTATGGGGTCAGCATCAAAATTAACAATTTAATGCCTAATATTCATTTTGGGGAAAAAGTGATTATCTCGGCGAATGAACCATTTTGAGTAATTTTCCATTTCGGTTCAGAGCAGTTTGCATCTAAAGTAGCTAGTTTGTGCCAAATATTCATTTTGGAAAAAAGGTGATTTTCTCGGCGAGTTAAGCATTTTGAGTAATTTACAGGTTCATTTCAGAGCGGTTTGTATGTAAATGTACTATTTCTTGCCAAACATTCAGTTTGGAAAAAAAGTGATGATCTCGGCGAGTTAAGCAGTTTCAATAATTTGCCATTTGGTTTCAGAGCAGCTTAATTTAAATTTGCTATTTTAAGTTACTATTTTGTGCTAACAATTCGTTTTGGGAAAAAGTGATTATCTCGGCGAGTTATTTTGAGTAATTTTCCTTATGGGGTCAGCATCAAAATTAACAATTTAATGCCTAATATTCATTTTGGGGAAAAAGTGATTATCTCGGCGAATGAACCATTTTGAGTAATTTTCCATTTCGGTTCAGAGCAGTTTGCATCTAAAGTAGCTAGTTTGTGCCAAACATTCATTTTGGAAAAAAGGTGATTTTCTCGGCGAGTTAAGCATTTTGAGTAATTTACAGGTTCATTTCAGAGCGGTTTGCATTAAAATGTACTATTTCTTGCCAAACATTCAGTTTGGAAAAAAAGTGATGATCTCGGCGAGTTAAGCAGTTTCAATAATTTGCCATTTGGTTTCAGAGCAGCTTAATTTAAATTTGCTATTTTTACCCAAACATTCGTTTGGGGAAAAAAAAGTGATTATCTCGGCGAGATATTAGCAATTTTTCGCCAAACATTGTTAAGCATTTTGAGCAATGTACAGTTGGGTTTCAGAGCGTCTTGCATGAAAATGTACTACTTATTGTCAGACATTAATTTTGGAAAACAAGTCATTATCTCGGAGAGTTAGCATTTTCAATAATTGCCATTAACTTTCAGAGCAGCTTGCATTTAAATTAGCAATTTTTCGCCAAACATTCGTTTTGGAAAGAAATTGATTTCCTCGTTAAGCATTTTGAGCAATGTACAGTTGGTTTTCAGAGCGTCTTGCATGAAAATGTACTATTTCTTGTCAAACATTAAATTTGGAAAAAAGTAATTATCTCGGCTGGGTAAACATTTTTAATAATTTGACATTTGGTTTCAGAGCAGCTTGCATCTCAATTTGCTATTGTTTGCTATAATTGCTATTTTTTCCCAAACATTCATTTTGCGAAAAAAAGTGGTATGCTGAGTGTGCTGTGCATTTTCAGGAATTGGCCGGTTTGTTTCAGAGCATCGATCTTCACAATTAACTATTTTTTGGCAATCATTGATTTAGGAAAAAAAAATGATTATCTCGGCGAGTTAACCATTATGAGAAATTTTCCGTTTGTTTTCAGAGCAGCTTGCATCTAACGTTACTATTTTGTGCTAACAATTCGTTTTGGGAAAAAGTGATTATCTCGGCGAGTTATTTTGAGTAATTTTCCTTATGGGGTCAGCATCAAAATTAACAATTTAATGCCTAATATTCATTTTGGGGAAAAAGTGATTATCTCGGCGAATGAACCATTTTGAGTAATTTTCCATTTCGGTTCAGAGCAGTTTGCATCTAAAGTAGCTAGTTTGTGCCAAACATTCATTTTGGAAAAAAGGTGATTTTCTCGGCGAGTTAAGCATTTTGAGTAATTTACAGGTTTATTTCAGAGCGGTTTGCATGAAAATGTACTATTTCTTGCCAAACATTCAGTTTGGAAAAAAAGTGATGATCTCGGCGAGTTAAGCAGTTTCAATAATTTGCCATTTGGTTTCAGAGCAGCTTAATTTAAATTTGCTATTTTTACCCAAACATTCGTTTGGGGAAAAAAAAGTGATTATCTCGGCGAGATATTAGCAATTTTTCGCCAAACATTGTTAAGCATTTTGAGCAATGTACAGTTGGGTTTCAGAGCGTCTTGCATGAAAATGTACTATTTCTTGTCAAACATTAAATTTTTGAAAAAAGTGATTATCTCGGCTGGGTAAACATTTTTAATAATTTGCCATTTGGTTTCAGAGCAGCTTAATTTAAATTTGCTATTTTTACACAAACATTCGTTTGGGGAAAAAAAAGTGATTATCTCGGCGAGTCAAGCATTTTGAGTAATGTTCCGGTTGGGGTCAGAGCGTCTTCCATGTAAATTTCTTGCCACTCATTCAGTTTGGAAAACAAGTCATTATCTCGGAGAGTTAGCATTTTCAATAATTGCCATTAACTTTCAGAGCAGCTTGCATTTAAATTAGCAATTTTTCGCCAAACATTCGTTTTGGAAAGAAATTGATTTCCTCGTTAAGCATTTTGAGCAATGTACAGTTGGTTTTCAGAGCGTCTTGCATGAAAATGTACTATTTCTTGTCAAACATTAAATTTGGAAAAAAGTAATTATCTCGGCTGGGTAAACATTTTTAATAATTTGACATTTGGTTTCAGAGCAGCTTGCATCTCAATTTGCTATTGTTTGCTATAATTGCTATTTTTTCCCAAACATTCATTTTGCGAAAAAAAGTGGTATGCTGAGTGTGCTGTGCATTTTCAGGAATTGGCCGGTTTGTTTCAGAGCATCGATCTTCACAATTAACTATTTTTTGGCAATCATTGATTTAGGAAAAAAAAATGATTATCTCGGCGAGTTAACCATTATGAGAAATTTTCCGTTTGTTTTCAGAGCAGCTTGCATCTAAAGTTACTATTTTGTGCTAACAATTCGTTTTGGGAAAAAGTGATTATCTCGGCGAGTTATTTTGAGTAATTTTCCTTTTGGGGTCAGCATCAAAATTAACAATTTAATGCCTAATATTCATTTTGGGGAAAAAGTGATTATCTCGGCGAATGAACCATTTTGAGTAATTTTCCATTTCGGTTCAGAGCAGTTTGCATCTAAAGTAGCTAGTTTGTGCCAAATATTCATTTTGGAAAAAAGGTGATTTTCTCGGCGAGTTAAGCATTTTGAGTAATTTACAGGTTCATTTCAGAGCGGTTTGTATGTAAATGTACTATTTCTTGCCAAACATTCAGTTTGGAAAAAAAGTGATGATCTCGGCGAGTTAAGCAGTTTCAATAATTTGCCATTTGGTTTCAGAGCAGCTTAATTTAAATTTGCTATTTTAAGTTACTATTTTGTGCTAACAATTCGTTTTGGGAAAAAGTGATTATCTCGGCGAGTTATTTTGAGTAATTTTCCTTATGGGGTCAGCATCAAAATTAACAATTTAATGCCTAATATTCATTTTGGGGAAAAAGTGATTATCTCGGCGAATGAACCATTTTGAGTAATTTTCCATTTCGGTTCAGAGCAGTTTGCATCTAAAGTAGCTAGTTTGTGCCAAACATTCATTTTGGAAAAAAGGTGATTTTCTCGGCGAGTTAAGCATTTTGAGTAATTTACAGGTTCATTTCAGAGCGGTTTGCATTAAAATGTACTATTTCTTGCCAAACATTCAGTTTGGAAAAAAAGTGATGATCTCGGCGAGTTAAGCAGTTTCAATAATTTGCCATTTGGTTTCAGAGCAGCTTAATTTAAATTTGCTATTTTTACCCAAACATTCGTTTGGGGAAAAAAAAGTGATTATCTCGGCGAGATATTAGCAATTTTTCGCCAAACATTGTTAAGCATTTTGAGCAATGTACAGTTGGGTTTCAGAGCGTCTTGCATGAAAATGTACTACTTATTGTCAGACATTAATTTTGGAAAACAAGTCATTATCTCGGAGAGTTAGCATTTTCAATAATTGCCATTAACTTTCAGAGCAGCTTGCATTTAAATTAGCAATTTTTCGCCAAACATTCGTTTTGGAAAGAAATTGATTTCCTCGTTAAGCATTTTGAGCAATGTACAGTTGGTTTTCAGAGCGTCTTGCATGAAAATGTACTATTTCTTGTCAAACATTAAATTTGGAAAAAAGTAATTATCTCGGCTGGGTAAACATTTTTAATAATTTGACATTTGGTTTCAGAGCAGCTTGCATCTCAATTTGCTATTGTTTGCTATAATTGCTATTTTTTCCCAAACATTCATTTTGCGAAAAAAAGTGGTATGCTGAGTGTGCTGTGCATTTTCAGGAATTGGCCGGTTTGTTTCAGAGCATCGATCTTCACAATTAACTATTTTTTGGCAATCATTGATTTAGGAAAAAAAAATGATTATCTCGGCGAGTTAACCATTATGAGAAATTTTCCGTTTGTTTTCAGAGCAGCTTGCATCTAAAGTTACTATTTTGTGCTAACAATTCGTTTTGGGAAAAAGTGATTATCTCGGCGAGTTATTTTGAGTAATTTTCCTTATGGGGTCAGCTTGCATCAAAATTAACAATTTAATGCCTAATATTCATTTTGGGGAAAAAGTGATTATCTCGGCGAATGAACCATTTTGAGTAATTTTCCATTTCGGTTCAGAGCAGTTTGCATCTAAAGTAGCTAGTTTGTGCCAAACATTCATTTTGGACAAATGGTGATTTTCTCGGCGAGTTAACCATTATGAGAAATTTTCCGTTTGGTTTCAGAGCAGCTTGCATCTAAAGTTACTATTTTGTGCTAACAATTTGTTTTGGAAAAAAGTGAATATCTCGGCGAGATAAGCCTTTTCAAATATTGCCATTTGGTTTCAGAGCAGCTTAATTTAAATTAGCTATTTTTTGCAAAACAGTCGTTTTGGAAAGAAAGTGATTTCCTCGTTAAGCATTTTGAGCAATGTACAGTTGGTTTTCAGACCGTCTTGCATGAAAATGTACTACTTCTTGTCAGACATTAATTTTGGAAAACAAGTCATTATCTCGGAGAGTTAGCATTTTCAATAATTGCCATTAAGTTTCAGAGCAGCTTGCATTTAAATTAGCAATTTTTCGCCAAACATTCGATTTGGAAAGAAATTGATTTCCTCGTTAAGCATTTTGAGCAATGTTTTCAGAGCGTCTTGCATGAAAATGTACTACTTCTTGTCAGACATTAATTTGGGAAAAAAGTGATTATCTCGACTGGGTAACATTTTTTATAATTTGACATTTGGTTTCAGAGCAGCTTGCATCTTAATTTGCTATTGTTTGCTATAATTGCTATTTTTTCCCAAACATTCATTTTGCGAAAAAAAGTGGTATGCTGAGTGTGCTGTGCATTTTCAGGAATTGGCCGGTTTGTTTCAGAGCATCGATCTTCACAATTAACTATTTTTTGGCAATCATTGATTTAGGAAAAAAAAGTGATTATCTCGGCGAGTTAACCATTTTGAGAAATTTTCCGTTTGTTTTCAGAGCAGCTTGCATTTTGTGCTAACAATTTGTTTTGGAAAAAAGTGATTATCTCGGCAAGTTATTTTGAGTAATTTTCCTTATGGGGTCAGAGCAGCTTGCATCAAAATTAAAAATTTAATGCCTAATATTCATTTTGGGGAAAAAGTGATTATCTCGGCGAATGAACCATTTTGAGTAATTTTCCATTTCGGTTCAGAGCAGTTTGCATCTAAAGTAGCTAGTTTGTGCCAAACATTCATTTTGGAAGAAATGTACAGTTGGTTTTCAGAACGTCTTGCATGAAAATGTACTATTTCTTGTCAAACATTAATTTTGGAAAAAAGTGATTATCTCGGCTGGGTAAACATTTTTAATAATTTGGCATTTGGTTTCAGAGCAGCTTGCATCTCAATTTGCTATTGTTTGCTATAATTGCTATTTTTTCCCAAACATTCATTACGGAAAAAAGTGATCTTCGGAGTGTGCTGTGCATTTTCAGGAATTGGCCGGTTTGTTTCAGAGCATCGATCTTCACAATTAACTATTTTTTGGCAATCATTGATTTAGGAAAAAAAAATGATTATCTCGGCGAGTTAACCATTATGAGAAATTTTCCGTTTGTTTTCAGAGCAGCTTGCATCTAAAGTTACTATTTTGTGCTAACAATTCGTTTTGGGAAAAAGTGATTATCTCGGCGAGTTATTTTGAGTAATTTTCCTTATGGGGTCAGCATCAAAATTAACAATTTAATGCCTAATATTCATTTTGGGGAAAAAGTGATTATCTCGGCGAATGAACCATTTTGAGTAATTTTCCATTTCGGTTCAGAGCAGTTTGCATCTAAAGTAGCTAGTTTGTGCCAAATATTCATTTTGGAAAAAAGGTGATTTTCTCGGCGAGTTAAGCATTTTGAGTAATTTACAGGTTCATTTCAGAGCGGTTTGTATGTAAATGTACTATTTCTTGCCAAACATTCAGTTTGGAAAAAAAGTGATGATCTCGGCGAGTTAAGCAGTTTCAATAATTTGCCATTTGGTTTCAGAGCAGCTTAATTTAAATTTGCTATTTTAAGTTACTATTTTGTGCTAACAATTCGTTTTGGGAAAAAGTGATTATCTCGGCGAGTTATTTTGAGTAATTTTCCTTATGGGGTCAGCATCAAAATTAACAATTTAATGCCTAATATTCATTTTGGGGAAAAAGTGATTATCTCGGCGAATGAACCATTTTGAGTAATTTTCCATTTCGGTTCAGAGCAGTTTGCATCTAAAGTAGCTAGTTTGTGCCAAACATTCATTTTGGAAAAAAGGTGATTTTCTCGGCGAGTTAAGCATTTTGAGTAATTTACAGGTTCATTTCAGAGCGGTTTGCATTAAAATGTACTATTTCTTGCCAAACATTCAGTTTGGAAAAAAAGTGATGATCTCGGCGAGTTAAGCAGTTTCAATAATTTGCCATTTGGTTTCAGAGCAGCTTAATTTAAATTTGCTATTTTTACCCAAGCATTCGTTTGGGGAAAAAAAAGTGATTATCTCGGCGAGATATTAGCAATTTTTCGCCAAACATTGTTAAGCATTTTGAGCAATGTACAGTTGGGTTTCAGAGCGTCTTGCATGAAAATGTACTACTTCTTGTCAGACATTAATTTTGGAAAACAAGTCATTATCTCGGAGAGTTAGCATTTTCAATAATTGCCATTAACTTTCAGAGCAGCTTGCATTTAAATTAGCAATTTTTCGCCAAACATTCGTTTTGGAAAGAAATTGATTTCCTCGTTAAGCATTTTGAGCAATGTACAGTTGGTTTTCAGAGCGTCTTGCATGAAAATGTACTATTTCTTGTCAAACATTAAATTTGGAAAAAAGTAATTATCTCGGCTGGGTAAACATTTTTAATAATTTGACATTTGGTTTCAGAGCAGCTTGCATCTCAATTTGCTATTGTTTGCTATAATTGCTATTTTTTCCCAAACATTCATTTTGCGAAAAAAAGTGGTATGCTGAGTGTGCTGTGCATTTTCAGGAATTGGCCGGTTTGTTTCAGAGCATCGATCTTCACAATTAACTATTTTTTGGCAATCATTGATTTAGGAAAAAAAAATGATTCTCTCGGCGAGTTAACCATTATGAGAAATTTTCCGTTTGTTTTCAGAGCAGCTTGCATCTAAAGTTACTATTTTGTGCTAACAATTCGTTTTGGGAAAAAGTGATTATCTCGGCGAGTTATTTTGAGTAATTTTCCTTATGGGGTCAGCTTGCATCAAAATTAACAATTTAATGCCTAATATTCATTTTGGGGAAAAAGTGATTATCTCGGCGAATGAACCATTTTGAGTAATTTTCCATTTCGGTTCAGAGCAGTTTGCATCTAAAGTAGCTAGTTTGTGCCAAACATTCATTTTGGACAAATGGTGATTTTCTCGGCGAGTTAACCATTATGAGAAATTTTCCGTTTGGTTTCAGAGCAGCTTGCATCTAAAGTTACTATTTTGTGCTAACAATTTGTTTTGGAAAAAAGTGAATATCTCGGCGAGATAAGCCTTTTCAAATATTGCCATTTGGTTTCAGAGCAGCTTAATTTAAATTAGCTATTTTTTGCAAAACAGTCGTTTTGGAAAGAAAGTGATTTCCTCGTTAAGCATTTTGAGCAATGTACAGTTGGTTTTCAGACCGTCTTGCATGAAAATGTACTACTTCTTGTCAGACATTAATTTTGGAAAACAAGTCATTATCTCGGAGAGTTAGCATTTTCAATAATTGCCATTAAGTTTCAGAGCAGCTTGCATTTAAATTAGCAATTTTTCGCCAAACATTCGATTTGGAAAGAAATTGATTTCCTCGTTAAGCATTTTGAGCAATGTTTTCAGAGCGTCTTGCATGAAAATGTACTACTTCTTGTCAGACATTAATTTGGGAAAAAAGTGATTATCTCGACTGGGTAACATTTTTTATAATTTGACATTTGGTTTCAGAGCAGCTTGCATCTTAATTTGCTATTGTTTGCTATAATTGCTATTTTTTCCCAAACATTCATTTTGCGAAAAAAAGTGGTATGCTGAGTGTGCTGTGCATTTTCAGGAATTGGCCGGTTTGTTTCAGAGCATCGATCTTCACAATTAACTATTTTTTGGCAATCATTGATTTAGGAAAAAAAAGTGATTATCTCGGCGAGTTAACCATTTTGAGAAATTTTCCGTTTGTTTTCAGAGCAGCTTGCATTTTGTGCTAACAATTTGTTTTGGAAAAAAGTGATTATCTCGGCAAGTTATTTTGAGTAATTTTCCTTATGGGGTCAGAGCAGCTTGCATCAAAATTAAAAATTTAATGCCTAATATTCATTTTGGGGAAAAAGTGATTATCTCGGCGAATGAACCATTTTGAGTAATTTTCCATTTCGGTTCAGAGCAGTTTGCATCTAAAGTAGCTAGTTTGTGCCAAACATTCATTTTGGAAGAAATGTACAGTTGGTTTTCAGAACGTCTTGCATGAAAATGTACTATTTCTTGTCAAACATTAATTTTGGAAAAAAGTGATTATCTCGGCTGGGTAAACATTTTTAATAATTTGGCATTTGGTTTCAGAGCAGCTTGCATCTCAATTTGCTATTGTTTGCTATAATTGCTATTTTTTCCCAAACATTCATTACGGAAAAAAGTGATCTTCGGAGTGTGCTGTGCATTTTCAGGAATTGGCCGGTTTGTTTCAGAGCATCGATCTTCACAATTAACTATTTTTTGGCAATCATTGATTTAGGAAAAAAAAATGATTATCTCGGCGAGTTAACCATTATGAGAAATTTTCCGTTTGTTTTCAGAGCAGCTTGCATCTAAAGTTACTATTTTGTGCTAACAATTCGTTTTGGGAAAAAGTGATTATCTCGGCGAGTTATTTTGAGTAATTTTCCTTATGGGGTCAGCATCAAAATTAACAATTTAATGCCTAATATTCATTTTGGGGAAAAAGTGATTATCTCGGCGAATGAACCATTTTGAGTAATTTTCCATTTCGGTTCAGAGCAGTTTGCATCTAAAGTAGCTAGTTTGTGCCAAATATTCATTTTGGAAAAAAGGTGATTTTCTCGGCGAGTTAAGCATTTTGAGTAATTTACAGGTTCATTTCAGAGCGGTTTGTATGTAAATGTACTATTTCTTGCCAAACATTCAGTTTGGAAAAAAAGTGATGATCTCGGCGAGTTAAGCAGTTTCAATAATTTGCCATTTGGTTTCAGAGCAGCTTAATTTAAATTTGCTATTTTAAGTTACTATTTTGTGCTAACAATTCGTTTTGGGAAAAAGTGATTATCTCGGCGAGTTATTTTGAGTAATTTTCCTTATGGGGTCAGCATCAAAATTAACAATTTAATGCCTAATATTCATTTTGGGGAAAAAGTGATTATCTCGGCGAATGAACCATTTTGAGTAATTTTCCATTTCGGTTCAGAGCAGTTTGCATCTAAAGTAGCTAGTTTGTGCCAAACATTCATTTTGGAAAAAAGGTGATTTTCTCGGCGAGTTAAGCATTTTGAGTAATTTACAGGTTCATTTCAGAGCGGTTTGCATTAAAATGTACTATTTCTTGCCAAACATTCAGTTTGGAAAAAAAGTGATGATCTCGGCGAGTTAAGCAGTTTCAATAATTTGCCATTTGGTTTCAGAGCAGCTTAATTTAAATTTGCTATTTTTACCCAAACATTCGTTTGGGGAAAAAAAAGTGATTATCTCGGCGAGATATTAGCAATTTTTCGCCAAACATTGTTAAGCATTTTGAGCAATGTACAGTTCGGTTTCAGAGCGTCTTGCATGAAAATGTACTATTTCTTGTCAAACATTAAATTTTTGAAAAAAGTGATTATCTCGGCTGTGTAAACATTTTTAATAATTTGCCATTTGGTTTCAGAGCAGCTTAATTTAAATTTGCTATTTTTACCCAAACATTCGTTTGGGGAAAAAAAAGTGATTATCTCGGCGAGTCAAGCATTTTGAGTAATGTTCCGGTTGGGGTCAGAGCGTCTTCCATGTAAATGTACTATTTCTTGCCACTCATTCAGTTTGGAAAACAAGTCATTATCTCGGAGAGTTAGCATTTTCAATAATTGCCATTAACTTTCAGAGCAGCTTGCATTTAAATTAGCAATTTTTCGCCAAACATTCGTTTTGGAAAGAAATTGATTTCCTCGTTAAGCATTTTGAGCAATGTACAGTTGGTTTTCAGAGCGTCTTGCATGAAAATGTGCTATTTCTTGTCAAACATTAAATTTGGAAAAAAGTAATTATCTCGGCTGGGTAAACATTTTTAATAATTTGACATTTGGTTTCAGAGCAGCTTGCATCTCAATTTGCTATTGTTTGCTATAATTGCTATTTTTTCCCAAACATTCATTTTGCGGAAAAAAGTGATCTTCTGAGTGTGCTGTGCATTTTCAGGAATTGGCCGGTTTGTTTCAGAGCATCGATCTTCACAATTAACTATTTTTTGGCAATCATTGATTTAGGAAAAAAAGTGATTATCTCGGCGAGTTAACCATTATGAGAAATTTTCCGTTTGTTTTCAGAGCAGCTTGCATCTAAAGTTACTATTTTGTGCTAACAATTCGTTTTGGGAAAAAGTGATTATCTCGGCGAGTTATTTTGAGTAATTTTCCTTATGGGGTCAGCTTGCATCAAAATTAACAATTTAATGCCTAATATTCATTTTGGGGAAAAAGTGATTATCTCGGCGAATGAACCATTTTGAGTAATTTTCCATTTCGGTTCAGAGCAGTTTGCATCTAAAGTAGCTAGTTTGTGCCAAACATTCATTTTGGACAAAAGGTGATTTTCTCGGCGAGTTAACCATTATGAGAAATTTTCCGTTTGGTTTCAGAGCAGCTTGCATCTAAAGTTACTATTTTGTGCTAACAATTTGTTTTGGAAAAAAGTGAATATCTCGGCGAGATAAGCCTTTTCAAATATTGCCATTTGGTTTCAGAGCAGCTTAATTTAAATTAGCTATTTTTTGCAAAACAGTCGTTTTAGAAAGAAAGTGATTTCCTCGTTAAGCATTTTGAGCAATGTACAGTTGGTTTTCAGAGCGTCTTGCATGAAAATGTACTACTTCTTGTCAGACATTAATTTTGGAAAACAAGTCATTACCTCGGAGAGTTAGCATTTTCAATAATTGCCATTAAGTTTCAGAGCAGCTTGCATTTAAATTAGCAATTTTTCGCCAAACATTCGATTTGGAAAGAAATTGATTTCCTCGTTAAGCATTTTGAGCAATGTACAGTTGGTTTTCAGAGCGTCTTGCATGAAAATGTACTACTTCTTGTCAGACATTAATTTGGGAAAAAAGTGATTATCTCGACTGGGTAACATTTTTTATAATTTGACATTTGGTTTCAGAGCAGCTTGCATCTTAATTTGCTATTGTTTGCTATAATTGCTATATTTTCCCAAACATTCATTTTGCGAAAAAAAGTGGTATGCTGAGTGTGCTGTGCATTTTCAGGAATTGGCCGGTTTGTTTCAGAGCATCGATCTTCACAATTAACTATTTTTTGGCAATCATTGATTTAGGAAAAAAAAGTGATTATCTCGGCGAGTTAACCATTTTGAGAAATTTTCCGTTTGTTTTCAGAGCAGCTTGCATTTTGTGCTAACAATTTGTTTTGGAAAAAAGTGATTATCTCGGCAAGTTATTTTGAGTAATTTTCCTTATGGGGTCAGAGCAGCTTGCATCAAAATTAAAAATTTAATGCCTAATATTCATTTTGGGGAAAAAGTGATTATCTCGGCGAATGAACCATTTTGAGTAATTTTCCATTTCGGTTCAGAGCAGTTTGCATCTAAAGTAGCTAGTTTGTGCCAAACATTCATTTTGGAAGAAATGTACAGTTGGTTTTCAGAACGTCTTGCATGAAAATGTACTATTTCTTGTCAAACATTAATTTTGGAAAAAAGTGATTATCTCGGCTGGGTAAACATTTTTAATAATTTGGCATTTGGTTTCAGAGCAGCTTGCATCTCAATTTGCTATTGTTTGCTATAATTGCTATTTTTTCCCAAACATTCATTACGGAAAAAAGTGATCTTCGGAGTGTGCTGTGCATTTTCAGGAATTGGCCGGTTTGTTTCAGAGCATCGATCTTCACAATTAACTATTTTTTGGCAATCATTGATTTAGGAAAAAAAAATGATTATCTCGGCGAATGAACCATTTTGAGTAATTTTCCATTTCGGTTCAGAGCAGTTTGCATCTAAAGTAGCTAGTTTGTGCCAAACATTCATTTTGGAAAAAAGGTGATTTTCTCGGCGAGTTAAGCATTTTGAGGAATTTACAGGTTCATTTCAGAGCGGTTTGCATGAAAATGTACTATTTCTTGCCAAACATTCAGTTTGGAAAAAAAGTGATGATCTCGGCGAGTTAAGCAGTTTCAATAATTTGCCATTTGGTTTCAGAGCAGCTTAATTTAAATTTGCTATTTTTACCCAAACATTCGTTTGGGGAAAAAAAATGATTATCTCGGCGAGATATTAGCAATTTTTCGCCAAACATTGTTAAGCATTTTGAGCAATGTACAGTTGGGTTTCAGAGCGTCTTGCATGAAAATGTACTATTTCTTGTCAAACATTAAATTTTTGAAAAAAGTGATTATCTCGGCTGGGTAAACATTTTTAATAATTTGCCATTTGGTTTCAGAGCAGCTTAATTTAAATTTGCTATTTTTACCCAAACATTCGTTTGGGGAAAAAAAAGTGATTATCTCGGCGAGTCAAGCATTTTGAGTAATGTTCCGGTTGGTCTTCCATGAGCGTCTTCCATGTAAATGTACTATTTCTTGCCACTCATTCAGTTTGGAAAACAAGTCATTATCTCGGAGAGTTAGCATTTTCAATAATTGCCATTAACTTTCAGAGCAGCTTGCATTTAAATTAGCAATTTTTCGCCAAACATTCGTTTTGGAAAGAAATTGATTTCCTCGTTAAGCATTTTGAGCAATGTACAGTTGGTTTTCAGAGCGTCTTGCATGAAAATGTACTATTTCTTGTCAAACATTAAATTTGGAAAAAAGTAATTATCTCGGCTGGGTAAACATTTTTAATAATTTGACATTTGGTTTCAGAGCAGCTTGCATCTCAATTTGCTATTGTTTGCTATAATTGCTATTTTTTCCCAAACATTCATTTTGCGGAAAAAAGTGATCTTCTGAGTGTGCTGTGCATTTTCAGGAATTGGCCGGTTTGTTTCAGAGCATCGATCTTCACAATTAACTATTTTTTGGCAATCATTGATTTAGGAAAAAAAGTGATTATCTCGGCGAGTTAACCATTATGAGAAATTTTCCGTTTGTTTTCAGAGCAGCTTGCATCTAAAGTTACTATTTTGTGCTAACAATTCGTTTTGGGAAAAAGTGATTATCTCGGCGAGTTATTTTGAGTAATTTTCCTTATGGGGTCAGCTTGCATCAAAATTAACAATTTAATGCCTAATATTCATTTTGGGGAAAAAGTGATTATCTCGGCGAATGAACCATTTTGAGTAATTTTCCATTTCGGTTCAGAGCAGTTTGCATCTAAAGTAGCTAGTTTGTGCCAAACATTCATTTTGGACAAAAGGTGATTTTCTCGGCGAGTTAACCATTATGAGAAATTTTCCGTTTGGTTTCAGAGCAGCTTGCATCTAAAGTTACTATTTTGTGCTAACAATTTGTTTTGGAAAAAAGTGAATATCTCGGCGAGATAAGCCTTTTCAAATATTGCCATTTGGTTTCAGAGCAGCTTAATTTAAATTAGCTATTTTTTGAAAACAGTCGTTTTGGAAAGAAAGTGATTTCCTCGTTAAGCATTTTGAGCAATGTACAGTTGGTTTTCAGAGCGTCTTGCATGAAAATGTACTACTTCTTGTCAGACATTAATTTTGGAAAACAAGTCATTATCTCGGAGAATTAGCATTTTCAATAATTGCCATTAAGTTTCAGAGCAGCTTGCATTTAAATTAGCAATTTTTCGCCAAACATTCGATTTGGAAAGAAATTGATTTCCTCGTTAAGCATTTTGAGCAATGTACAGTTGGTTTTCAGAGCGTCTTGCATGAAAATGTACTACTTCTTGTCAGACATTAATTTGGGAAAAAAGTGATTATCTCGACTGGGTAACATTTTTTATAATTTGACATTTGGTTTCAGAGCAGCTTGCATCTTAATTTGCTATTGTTTGCTATAATTGCTATTTTTTCCCAAACATTCATTTTGCGAAAAAAAGTGGTATGCTGAGTGTGCTGTGCATTTTCAGGAATTGGCCGGTTTGTTTCAGAGCATCGATCTTCACAATTAACTATTTTTTGGCAATCATTGATTTAGGAAAAAAAAGTGATTATCTCGGCGAGTTAACCATTTTGAGAAATTTTCCGTTTGTTTTCAGAGCAGCTTGCATTTTGTGCTAACAATTCGTTTTGGAAAAAAGTGATTATCTCGGCAAGTTATTTTGAGTAATTTTCCTTATGGGGTCAGAGCAGCTTGCATCAAAATTAACAATTTAATGCCTAATATTCATTTTGGGGAAAAAGTGATTATCTCGGCGAATGAACCATTTTGAGTAATTTTCCATTTCGGTTCAGAGCAGTTTGCATCTAAAGTAGCTAGTTTGTGCCAAACATTCATTTTGGAAGAAATGTACAGTTGGTTTTCAGAACGTCTTGCATGAAAATGTACTATTTCTTGTCAAACATTAATTTTGGAAAAAAGTGATTATCTCGGCTGGGTAAACATTTTTAATAATTTGGCATTTGGTTTCAGAGCAGCTTGCATCTCAATTTGCTATTGTTTGCTATAATTGCTATTTTTTCCCAAACATTCATTACGGAAAAAAGTGGTATGCTGAGTGTGCTGTGCATTTTCAGGAATTGGCCGGTTTGTTTCAGAGCATCGATCTTCACAATTAACTATTTTTTGGCAATCATTGATTTAGGAAAAAAAGTGATTATCTCGGCGAGTTAACCATTATGAGAAATTTTCCGTTTGTTTTCAGAGCAGCTTGCATCTAAAGTTACTATTTTGTGCTAACAATTCGTTTTGGGAAAAAGTGATTATCTCGGCGAGTTATTTTGAGTAATTTTCCTTATGGGGTCAGCTTGCATCAAAATTAACAATTTAATGCCTAATATTCATTTTGGGGAAAAAGTGATTATCTCGGCGAATGAACCATTTTGAGTAATTTTCCATTTCGGTTCAGAGCAGTTTGCATCTAAAGTAGCTAGTTTGTGCCAAACATTCATTTTGGACAAAAGGTGATTTTCTCGGCGAGTTAACCATTATGAGAAATTTTCCGTTTGGTTTCAGAGCAGCTTGCATCTAAAGTTACTATTTTGTGCTAACAATTTGTTTTGGAAAAAAGTGAATATCTCGGCGAGATAAGCCTTTTCAAATATTGCCATTTGGTTTCAGAGCAGCTTAATTTAAATTAGCTATTTTTTGCCAAACAGTCGTTTTGGAAAGAAAGTGATTTCCTCGTTAAGCATTTTGAGCAATGTACAGTTGGTTTTCAGAGCGTCTTGCATGAAAATGTACTACTTCTTGTCAGACATTAATTTTGGAAAACAAGTCATTATCTCGGAGAATTAGCATTTTCAATAATTGCCATTAAGTTTCAGAGCAGCTTGCATTTAAATTAGCAATTTTTCGCCAAACATTCGATTTGGAAAGAAATTGATTTCCTCGTTAAGCATTTTGAGCAATGTACAGTTGGTTTTCAGAGCGTCTTGCATGAAAATGTACTACTTCTTGTCAGACATTAATTTGGGAAAAAAGTGATTATCTCGACTGGGTAACATTTTTTATAATTTGACATTTGGTTTCAGAGCAGCTTGCATCTTAATTTGCTATTGTTTGCTATAATTGCTATTTTTTCCCAAACATTCATTTTGCGAAAAAAAGTGGTATGCTGAGTGTGCTGTGCATTTTCAGGAATTGGCCGGTTTGTTTCAGAGCATCGATCTTCACAATTAACTATTTTTTGGCAATCATTGATTTAGGAAAAAAAAGTGATTATCTCGGCGAGTTAACCATTTTGAGAAATTTTCCGTTTGTTTTCAGAGCAGCTTGCATTTTGTGCTAACAATTCGTTTTGGAAAAAAGTGATTATCTCGGCAAGTTATTTTGAGTAATTTTCCTTATGGGGTCAGAGCAGCTTGCATCAAAATTAACAATTTAATGCCTAATATTCATTTTGGGGAAAAAGTGATTATCTCGGCGAATGAACCATTTTGAGTAATTTTCCATTTCGGTTCAGAGCAGTTTGCATCTAAAGTAGCTAGTTTGTGCCAAACATTCATTTTGGAAGAAATGTACAGTTGGTTTTCAGAACGTCTTGCATGAAAATGTACTATTTCTTGTCAAACATTAATTTTGGAAAAAAGTGATTATCTCGGCTGGGTAAACATTTTTAATAATTTGTCATTTGGTTTCAGAGCAACTTGCATCTCAATTTGCTATTGTTTGCTATAATTGCTATTTTTTCCCAAACATTCATTACGGAAAAAAGTGGTATGCTGAGTGTGCTGTGCATTTTCAGGAATTGGCCGGTTTGTTTCAGAGCATCGATCTTCACAATTAACTATTTTTTGGCAATCATTGATTTAGGAAAAAAAGTGATTATCTCGGCGAGTTAACCATTATGAGAAATTTTCCGTTTGTTTTCAGAGCAGCTTGCATCTAAAGTTACTATTTTGTGCTAACAATTCGTTTTGGGAAAAAGTGATTATCTCGGCGAGTTATTTTGAGTAATTTTCCTTATGGGGTCAGCTTGCATCAAAATTAACAATTTAATGCCTAATATTCATTTTGGGGAAAAAGTGATTATCTCGGCGAATGAACCATTTTGAGTAATTTTCCATTTCGGTTCAGAGCAGTTTGCATCTAAAGTAGCTAGTTTGTGCCAAACATTCATTTTGGACAAAAGGTGATTTTCTCGGCGAGTTAACCATTATGAGAAATTTTCCGTTTGGTTTCAGAGCAGCTTGCATCTAAAGTTACTATTTTGTGCTAACAATTTGTTTTGGAAAAAAGTGAATATCTCGGCGAGATAAGCCTTTTCAAATATTGCCATTTGGTTTCAGAGCAGCTTAATTTAAATTAGCTATTTTTTGCCAAACAGTCGTTTTGGAAAGAAAGTGATTTCCTCGTTAAGCATTTTGAGCAATGTACAGTTGGTTTTCAGAGCGTCTTGCATGAAAATGTACTACTTCTTGTCAGACATTAATTTTGGAAAACAAGTCATTATCTCGGAGAGTTAGCATTTTCAATAATTGCCATTAAGTTTCAGAGCAGCTTGCATTTAAATTAGCAATTTTTCGCCAAACATTCGATTTGGAAAGAAATTGATTTCCTCGTTAAGCATTTTGAGCAATGTACAGTTGGTTTTCAGAGCGTCTTGCATGAAAATGTACTACTTCTTGTCAGACATTAATTTGGGAAAAAAGTGATTATCTCGACTGGGTAACATTTTTTATAATTTGACATTTGGTTTCAGAGCAGCTTGCATCTTAATTTGCTATTGTTTGCTATAATTGCTATTTTTTCCCAAACATTCATTTTGCGAAAAAAAGTGGTATGCTGAGTGTGCTGTGCATTTTCAGGAATTGGCCGGTTTGTTTCAGAGCATCGATCTTCACAATTAACTATTTTTTGGCAATCATTGATTTAGGAAAAAAAAGTGATTATCTCGGCGAGTTAACCATTTTGAGAAATTTTCCGTTTGTTTTCAGAGCAGCTTGCATTTTGTGCTAACAATTCGTTTTGGAAAAAAGTGATTATCTCGGCAAGTTATTTTGAGTAATTTTCCTTATGGGGTCAGAGCAGCTTGCATCAAAATTAAAAATTTAATGCCTAATATTCATTTTGGGGAAAAAGTGATTATCTCGGCGAATGAACCATTTTGAGTAATTTTCCATTTCGGTTCAGAGCAGTTTGCATCTAAAGTAGCTAGTTTGTGCCAAACATTCATTTTGGAAGAAATGTACAGTTGGTTTTCAGAACGTCTTGCATGAAAATGTACTATTTCTTGTCAAACATTAATTTTGGAAAAAAGTGATTATCTCGGCTGGGTAAACATTTTTAATAATTTGGCATTTGGTTTCAGAGCAGCTTGCATCTCAATTTGCTATTGTTTGCTATAATTGCTATTTTTTCCCAAACATTCATTACGGACAAAAGTGATCTTCGGAGTGTGCTGTGCATTTTCAGGAATTGGCCGGTTTGTTTCAGAGCATCGATCTTCACAATTAACTATTTTTTGGCAATCATTGATTTAGGAAAAAAAAATGATTATCTCGGCGAGTTAACCATTATGAGAAATTTTCCGTTTGTTTTCAGAGCAGCTTGCATCTAAAGTTACTATTTTGTGCTAACAATTCGTTTTGGGAAAAAGTGATTATCTCGGCGAGTTATTTTGAGTAATTTTCCTTATGGGGTCAGCATCAAAATTAACAATTTAATGCCTAATATTCATTTTGGGGAAAAAGTGATTATCTCGACTGGGTAACATTTTTTATAATTTGACATTTGGTTTCAGAGCAGCTTGCATCTTAATTTGCTATTGTTTGCTATAATTGCTATTTTTTCCCAAACATTCATTTTGCGAAAAAAAGTGGTATGCTGAGTGTGCTGTGCATTTTCAGGAATTGGCCGGTTTGTTTCAGAGCATCGATCTTCACAATTAACTATTTTTTGGCAATCATTGATTTAGGAAAAAAAAGTGATTATCTCGGCGAGTTAACCATTTTGAGAAATTTTCCGTTTGTTTTCAGAGCAGCTTGCATTTTGTGCTAACAATTCGTTTTGGAAAAAAGTGATTATCTCGGCAAGTTATTTTGAGTAATTTTCCTTATGGGGTCAGAGCAGCTTGCATCAAAATTAAAAATTTAATGCCTAATATTCATTTTGGGGAAAAAGTGATTATCTCGGCGAATGAACCATTTTGAGTAATTTTCCATTTCGGTTCAGAGCAGTTTGCATCTAAAGTAGCTAGTTTGTGCCAAACATTCATTTTGGAAGAAATGTACAGTTGGTTTTCAGAACGTCTTGCATGAAAATGTACTATTTCTTGTCAAACATTAATTTTGGAAAAAAGTGATTATCTCGGCTGGGTAAACATTTTTAATAATTTGGCATTTGGTTTCAGAGCAGCTTGCATCTCAATTTGCTATTGTTTGCTATAATTGCTATTTTTTCCCAAACATTCATTGCGGACAAAAGTGATCTTCGGAGTGTGCTGTGCATTTTCAGGAATTGGCCGGTTTGTTTCAGAGCATCGATCTTCACAATTAACTATTTTTTGGCAATCATTGATTTAGGAAAAAAAAATGATTATCTCGGCGAGTTAACCATTATGAGAAATTTTCCGTTTGTTTTCAGAGCAGCTTGCATCTAAAGTTACTATTTTGTGCTAACAATTCGTTTTGGGAAAAAGTGATTATCTCGGCGAGTTATTTTGAGTAATTTTCCTTATGGGGTCAGCATCAAAATTAACAATTTAATGCCTAATATTCATTTTGGGGAAAAAGTGATTATCTCGGCGAATGAACCATTTTGAGTAATTTTCCATTTCGGTTCAGAGCAGTTTGCATCTAAAGTAGCTAGTTTGTGCCAAACATTCATTTTGGAAAAAAGGTGATTTTCTCGGCGAGTTAAGCATTTTGAGTAATTTACAGGTTCATTTCAGAGCGGTTTGCATGAAAATGTACTATTTCTTGCCAAACATTCAGTTTGGAAAAAAAGTGATGATCTCGGCGAGTTAAGCAGTTTCAATAATTTGCCATTTGGTTTCAGAGCAGCTTAATTTAAATTTGCTATTTTTACCCAAACATTCGTTTGGGGAAAAAAAAGTGATTATCTCGGCGAGATATTAGCAATTTTTCGCCAAACATTGTTAAGCATTTTGAGCAATGTACAGTTCGGTTTCAGAGCGTCTTGCATGAAAATGTACTATTTCTTGTCAAACATTAAATTTTTGAAAAAAGTGATTATCTCGGCTGGGTAAACATTTTTAATAATTTGCCATTTGGTTTCAGAGCAGCTTAATTTAAATTTGCTATTTTTACCCAAACATTCGTTTGGGGAAAAAAAAGTGATTATCTCGGCGAGTCAAGCATTTTGAGTAATGTTCCGGTTGGGGTCAGAGCGTCTTCCATGTAAATGTACTATTTCTTGCCACTCATTCAGTTTGGAAAACAAGTCATTATCTCGGAGAGTTAGCATTTTCAATAATTGCCATTAACTTTCAGAGCAGCTTGCATTTAAATTAGCAATTTTTCGCCAAACATTCGTTTTGGAAAGAAATTGATTTCCTCGTTAAGCATTTTGAGCAATGTACAGTTGGTTTTCAGAGCGTCTTGCATGAAAATGTACTATTTCTTGTCAAACATTAAATTTGGAAAAAAGTAATTATCTCGGCTGGGTAAACATTTTTAATAATTTGACATTTGGTTTCAGAGCAGCTTGCATCTCAATTTGCTATTGTTTGCTATAATTGCTATTTTTTCCCAAACATTCATTTTGCGGAAAAAAGTGATCTTCTGAGTGTGCTGTGCATTTTCAGGAATTGGCCGGTTTGTTTCAGAGCATCGATCTTCACAATTAACTATTTTTTGGCAATCATTGATTTAGGAAAAAAAGTGATTATCTCGGCGAGTTAACCATTATGAGAAATTTTCCGTTTGTTTTCAGAGCAGCTTGCATCTAAAGTTACTATTTTGTGCTAACAATTCGTTTTGGGAAAAAGTGATTATCTCGGCGAGTTATTTTGAGTAATTTTCCTTATGGGGTCAGCTTGCATCAAAATTAACAATTTAATGCCTAATATTCATTTTGGGGAAAAAGTGATTATCTCGGCGAATGAACCATTTTGAGTAATTTTCCATTTCGGTTCAGAGCAGTTTGCATCTAAAGTAGCTAGTTTGTGCCAAACATTCATTTTGGAAGAAATGTACAGTTGGTTTTCAGAACGTCTTGCATGAAAATGTACTATTTCTTGTCAAACATTAATTTTGGAAAAAAGTGATTATCTCGGCTGGGTAAACATTTTTAATAATTTGGCATTTGGTTTCAGAGCAGCTTGCATCTCAATTTGCTATTGTTTGCTATAATTGCTATTTTTTCCCAAACATTCATTACGGAAAAAAGTGGTATGCTGAGTGTGCTGTGCATTTTCAGGAATTGGCCGGTTTGTTTCAGAGCATCGATCTTCACAATTAACTATTTTTTGGCAATCATTGATTTAGGAAAAAAAGTGATTATCTCGGCGAGTTAACCATTATGAGAAATTTTCCGTTTGTTTTCAGAGCAGCTTGCATCTAAAGTTACTATTTTGTGCTAACAATTCGTTTTGGGAAAAAGTGATTATCTCGGCGAGTTATTTTGAGTAATTTTCCTTATGGGGTCAGCTTGCATCAAAATTAACAATTTAATGCCTAATATTCATTTTGGGGAAAAAGTGATTATCTCGGCGAATGAACCATTTTGAGTAATTTTCCATTTCGGTTCAGAGCAGTTTGCATCTAAAGTAGCTAGTTTGTGCCAAACATTCATTTTGGACAAAAGGTGATTTTCTCGGCGAGTTAACCATTATGAGAAATTTTCCGTTTGGTTTCAGAGCAGCTTGCATCTAAAGTTACTATTTTGTGCTAACAATTTGTTTTGGAAAAAAGTGAATATCTCGGCGAGATAAGCCTTTTCAAATATTGCCATTTGGTTTCAGAGCAGCTTAATTTAAATTAGCTATTTTTTGCCAAACAGTCGTTTTGGAAAGAAAGTGATTTCCTCGTTAAGCATTTTGAGCAATGTACAGTTGGTTTTCAGAGCGTCTTGCATGAAAATGTACTACTTCTTGTCAGACATTAATTTTGGAAAACAAGTCATTATCTCGGAGAATTAGCATTTTCAATAATTGCCATTAAGTTTCAGAGCAGCTTGCATTTAAATTAGCAATTTTTCGCCAAACATTCGATTTGGAAAGAAATTGATTTCCTCGTTAAGCATTTTGAGCAATGTACAGTTGGTTTTCAGAGCGTCTTGCATGAAAATGTACTACTTCTTGTCAGACATTAATTTGGGAAAAAAGTGATTATCTCGACTGGGTAACATTTTTTATAATTTGACATTTGGTTTCAGAGCAGCTTGCATCTTAATTTGCTATTGTTTGCTATAATTGCTATTTTTTCCCAAACATTCATTTTGCGAAAAAAAGTGGTATGCTGAGTGTGCTGTGCATTTTCAGGAATTGGCCGGTTTGTTTCAGAGCATCGATCTTCACAATTAACTATTTTTTGGCAATCATTGATTTAGGAAAAAAAAGTGATTATCTCGGCGAGTTAACCATTTTGAGAAATTTTCCGTTTGTTTTCAGAGCAGCTTGCATTTTGTGCTAACAATTCGTTTTGGAAAAAAGTGATTATCTCGGCAAGTTATTTTGAGTAATTTTCCTTATGGGGTCAGAGCAGCTTGCATCAAAATTAACAATTTAATGCCTAATATTCATTTTGGGGAAAAAGTGATTATCTCGGCGAATGAACCATTTTGAGTAATTTTCCATTTCGGTTCAGAGCAGTTTGCATCTAAAGTAGCTAGTTTGTGCCAAACATTCATTTTGGAAGAAATGTACAGTTGGTTTTCAGAACGTCTTGCATGAAAATGTACTATTTCTTGTCAAACATTAATTTTGGAAAAAAGTGATTATCTCGGCTGGGTAAACATTTTTAATAATTTGTCATTTGGTTTCAGAGCAACTTGCATCTCAATTTGCTATTGTTTGCTATAATTGCTATTTTTTCCCAAACATTCATTACGGAAAAAAGTGGTATGCTGAGTGTGCTGTGCATTTTCAGGAATTGGCCGGTTTGTTTCAGAGCATCGATCTTCACAATTAACTATTTTTTGGCAATCATTGATTTAGGAAAAAAAGTGATTATCTCGGCGAGTTAACCATTATGAGAAATTTTCCGTTTGTTTTCAGAGCAGCTTGCATCTAAAGTTACTATTTTGTGCTAACAATTCGTTTTGGGAAAAAGTGATTATCTCGGCGAGTTATTTTGAGTAATTTTCCTTATGGGGTCAGCTTGCATCAAAATTAACAATTTAATGCCTAATATTCATTTTGGGGAAAAAGTGATTATCTCGGCGAATGAACCATTTTGAGTAATTTTCCATTTCGGTTCAGAGCAGTTTGCATCTAAAGTAGCTAGTTTGTGCCAAACATTCATTTTGGACAAAAGGTGATTTTCTCGGCGAGTTAACCATTATGAGAAATTTTCCGTTTGGTTTCAGAGCAGCTTGCATCTAAAGTTACTATTTTGTGCTAACAATTTGTTTTGGAAAAAAGTGAATATCTCGGCGAGATAAGCCTTTTCAAATATTGCCATTTGGTTTCAGAGCAGCTTAATTTAAATTAGCTATTTTTTGCCAAACAGTCGTTTTGGAAAGAAAGTGATTTCCTCGTTAAGCATTTTGAGCAATGTACAGTTGGTTTTCAGAGCGTCTTGCATGAAAATGTACTACTTCTTGTCAGACATTAATTTTGGAAAACAAGTCATTATCTCGGAGAGTTAGCATTTTCAATAATTGCCATTAAGTTTCAGAGCAGCTTGCATTTAAATTAGCAATTTTTCGCCAAACATTCGATTTGGAAAGAAATTGATTTCCTCGTTAAGCATTTTGAGCAATGTACAGTTGGTTTTCAGAGCGTCTTGCATGAAAATGTACTACTTCTTGTCAGACATTAATTTGGGAAAAAAGTGATTATCTCGACTGGGTAACATTTTTTATAATTTGACATTTGGTTTCAGAGCAGCTTGCATCTTAATTTGCTATTGTTTGCTATAATTGCTATTTTTTCCCAAACATTCATTTTGCGAAAAAAAGTGGTATGCTGAGTGTGCTGTGCATTTTCAGGAATTGGCCGGTTTGTTTCAGAGCATCGATCTTCACAATTAACTATTTTTTGGCAATCATTGATTTAGGAAAAAAAAGTGATTATCTCGGCGAGTTAACCATTTTGAGAAATTTTCCGTTTGTTTTCAGAGCAGCTTGCATTTTGTGCTAACAATTCGTTTTGGAAAAAAGTGATTATCTCGGCAAGTTATTTTGAGTAATTTTCCTTATGGGGTCAGAGCAGCTTGCATCAAAATTAAAAATTTAATGCCTAATATTCATTTTGGGGAAAAAGTGATTATCTCGGCGAATGAACCATTTTGAGTAATTTTCCATTTCGGTTCAGAGCAGTTTGCATCTAAAGTAGCTAGTTTGTGCCAAACATTCATTTTGGAAGAAATGTACAGTTGGTTTTCAGAACGTCTTGCATGAAAATGTACTATTTCTTGTCAAACATTAATTTTGGAAAAAAGTGATTATCTCGGCTGGGTAAACATTTTTAATAATTTGGCATTTGGTTTCAGAGCAGCTTGCATCTCAATTTGCTATTGTTTGCTATAATTGCTATTTTTTCCCAAACATTCATTGCGGACAAAAGTGATCTTCGGAGTGTGCTGTGCATTTTCAGGAATTGGCCGGTTTGTTTCAGAGCATCGATCTTCACAATTAACTATTTTTTGGCAATCATTGATTTAGGAAAAAAAAATGATTATCTCGGCGAGTTAACCATTATGAGAAATTTTCCGTTTGTTTTCAGAGCAGCTTGCATCTAAAGTTACTATTTTGTGCTAACAATTCGTTTTGGGAAAAAGTGATTATCTCGGCGAGTTATTTTGAGTAATTTTCCTTATGGGGTCAGCATCAAAATTAACAATTTAATGCCTAATATTCATTTTGGGGAAAAAGTGATTATCTCGGCGAATGAACCATTTTGAGTAATTTTCCATTTCGGTTCAGAGCAGTTTGCATCTAAAGTAGCTAGTTTGTGCCAAACATTCATTTTGGAAAAAAGGTGATTTTCTCGGCGAGTTAAGCATTTTGAGTAATTTACAGGTTCATTTCAGAGCGGTTTGCATGAAAATGTACTATTTCTTGCCAAACATTCAGTTTGGAAAAAAAGTGATGATCTCGGCGAGTTAAGCAGTTTCAATAATTTGCCATTTGGTTTCAGAGCAGCTTAATTTAAATTTGCTATTTTTACCCAAACATTCGTTTGGGGAAAAAAAAGTGATTATCTCGGCGAGATATTAGCAATTTTTCGCCAAACATTGTTAAGCATTTTGAGCAATGTACAGTTCGGTTTCAGAGCGTCTTGCATGAAAATGTACTATTTCTTGTCAAACATTAAATTTTTGAAAAAAGTGATTATCTCGGCTGGGTAAACATTTTTAATAATTTGCCATTTGGTTTCAGAGCAGCTTAATTTAAATTTGCTATTTTTACCCAAACATTCGTTTGGGGAAAAAAAAGTGATTATCTCGGCGAGTCAAGCATTTTGAGTAATGTTCCGGTTGGGGTCAGAGCGTCTTCCATGTAAATGTACTATTTCTTGCCACTCATTCAGTTTGGAAAACAAGTCATTATCTCGGAGAGTTAGCATTTTCAATAATTGCCATTAACTTTCAGAGCAGCTTGCATTTAAATTAGCAATTTTTCGCCAAACATTCGTTTTGGAAAGAAATTGATTTCCTCGTTAAGCATTTTGAGCAATGTACAGTTGGTTTTCAGAGCGTCTTGCATGAAAATGTACTATTTCTTGTCAAACATTAAATTTGGAAAAAAGTAATTATCTCGGCTGGGTAAACATTTTTAATAATTTGACATTTGGTTTCAGAGCAGCTTGCATCTCAATTTGCTATTGTTTGCTATAATTGCTATTTTTTCCCAAACATTCATTTTGCGGAAAAAAGTGATCTTCTGAGTGTGCTGTGCATTTTCAGGAATTGGCCGGTTTGTTTCAGAGCATCGATCTTCACAATTAACTATTTTTTGGCAATCATTGATTTAGGAAAAAAAGTGATTATCTCGGCGAGTTAACCATTATGAGAAATTTTCCGTTTGTTTTCAGAGCAGCTTGCATCTAAAGTTACTATTTTGTGCTAACAATTCGTTTTGGGAAAAAGTGATTATCTCGGCGAGTTATTTTGAGTAATTTTCCTTATGGGGTCAGCTTGCATCAAAATTAACAATTTAATGCCTAATATTCATTTTGGGGAAAAAGTGATTATCTCGGCGAATGAACCATTTTGAGTAATTTTCCATTTCGGTTCAGAGCAGTTTGCATCTAAAGTAGCTAGTTTGTGCCAAACATTCATTTTGGACAAAAGGTGATTTTCTCGGCGAGTTAACCATTATGAGAAATTTTCCGTTTGGTTTGAGAGCAGCTTGCATCTAAAGTTACTATTTTGTGCTAACAATTTGTTTTGGAAAAAAGTGAATATCTCGGCGAGATAAGCCTTTTCAAATATTGCCATTTGGTTTCAGAGCAGCTTAATTTAAATTAGCTATTTTTTGCAAAACAGTCGTTTTGGAAAGAAAGTGATTTCCTCGTTAAGCATTTTGAGCAATGTACAGTTGGTTTTCAGAGCGTCTTGCATGAAAATGTACTACTTCTTGTCAGACATTAATTTTGGAAAACAAGTCATTATCTCGGAGAGTTAGCATTTTCAATAATTGCCATTAAGTTTCAGAGCAGCTTGCATTTAAATTAGCAATTTTTCGCCAAACATTCGATTTGGAAAGAAATTGATTTCCTCGTTAAGCATTTTGAGCAATGTACAGTTGGTTTTCAGAGCGTCTTGCATGAAAATGTACTACTTCTTGTCAGACATTAATTTGGGAAAAAAGTGATTATCTCGACTGGGTAACATTTTTTATAATTTGACATTTGGTTTCAGAGCAGCTTGCATCTTAATTTGCTATTGTTTGCTATAATTGCTATTTTTTCCCAAACATTCATTTTGCGAAAAAAAGTGGTATGCTGAGTGTGCTGTGCATTTTCAGGAATTGGCCGGTTTGTTTCAGAGCATCGATCTTCACAATTAACTATTTTTTGGCAATCATTGATTTAGGAAAAAAAAGTGATTATCTCGGCGAGTTAACCATTTTGAGAAATTTTCCGTTTGTTTTCAGAGCAGCTTGCATTTTGTGCTAACAATTTGTTTTGGAAAAAAGTGATTATCTCGGCAAGTTATTTTGAGTAATTTTCCTTATGGGGTCAGAGCAGCTTGCATCAAAATTAAAAATTTAATGCCTAATATTCATTTTGGGGAAAAAGTGATTATCTCGGCGAATGAACCATTTTGAGTAATTTTCCATTTCGGTTCAGAGCAGTTTGCATCTAAAGTAGCTAGTTTGTGCCAAACATTCATTTTGGAAGAAATGTACAGTTGGTTTTCAGAACGTCTTGCATGAAAATGTACTATTTCTTGTCAAACATTAATTTTGGAAAAAAGTGATTATCTCGGCTGGGTAAACATTTTTAATAATTTGCCATTTGGTTTCAGAGCAGCTTGCATCTCAATTTGCTATTGTTTGCTATAATTGCTATTTTTTCCCAAACATTCATTACGGACAAAAGTGATCTTCGGAGTGTGCTGTGCATTTTCAGGAATTGGCCGGTTTGTTTCAGAGCATCGATCTTCACAATTAACTATTTTTTGGCAATCATTGATTTAGGAAAAAAAAATGATTATCTCGGCGAGTTAACCATTATGAGAAATTTTCCGTTTGTTTTCAGAGCAGCTTGCATCTAAAGTTACTATTTTGTGCTAACAATTCGTTTTGGGAAAAAGTGATTATCTCGGCGAGTTATTTTGAGTAATTTTCCTTATGGGGTCAGCTTGCATCAAAATTAACAATTTAATGCCTAATATTCATTTTGGGGAAAAAGTGATTATCTCGGCGAATGAACCATTTTGAGTAATTTTCCATTTCGGTTCAGAGCAGTTTGCATCTAAAGTAGCTAGTTTGTGCCAAACATTCATTTTGGACAAAAGGTGATTTTCTCGGCGAGTTAACCATTATGAGAAATTTTCCGTTTGGTTTGAGAGCAGCTTGCATCTAAAGTTACTATTTTGTGCTAACAATTTGTTTTGGAAAAAAGTGAATATCTCGGCGAGATAAGCCTTTTCAAATATTGCCATTTGGTTTCAGAGCAGCTTAATTTAAATTAGCTATTTTTTGCAAAACAGTCGTTTTGGAAAGAAAGTGATTTCCTCGTTAAGCATTTTGAGCAATGTACAGTTGGTTTTCAGAGCGTCTTGCATGAAAATGTACTACTTCTTGTCAGACATTAATTTTGGAAAACAAGTCATTATCTCGGAGAGTTAGCATTTTCAATAATTGCCATTAAGTTTCAGAGCAGCTTGCATTTAAATTAGCAATTTTTCGCCAAACATTCGATTTGGAAAGAAATTGATTTCCTCGTTAAGCATTTTGAGCAATGTACAGTTGGTTTTCAGAGCGTCTTGCATGAAAATGTACTACTTCTTGTCAGACATTAATTTGGGAAAAAAGTGATTATCTCGACTGGGTAACATTTTTTATAATTTGACATTTGGTTTCAGAGCAGCTTGCATCTTAATTTGCTATTGTTTGCTATAATTGCTATTTTTTCCCAAACATTCATTTTGCGAAAAAAAGTGGTATGCTGAGTGTGCTGTGCATTTTCAGGAATTGGCCGGTTTGTTTCAGAGCATCGATCTTCACAATTAACTATTTTTTGGCAATCATTGATTTAGGAAAAAAAAGTGATTATCTCGGCGAGTTAACCATTTTGAGAAATTTTCCGTTTGTTTTCAGAGCAGCTTGCATTTTGTGCTAACAATTTGTTTTGGAAAAAAGTGATTATCTCGGCAAGTTATTTTGAGTAATTTTCCTTATGGGGTCAGAGCAGCTTGCATCAAAATTAAAAATTTAATGCCTAATATTCATTTTGGGGAAAAAGTGATTATCTCGGCGAATGAACCATTTTGAGTAATTTTCCATTTCGGTTCAGAGCAGTTTGCATCTAAAGTAGCTAGTTTGTGCCAAACATTCATTTTGGAAGAAATGTACAGTTGGTTTTCAGAACGTCTTGCATGAAAATGTACTATTTCTTGTCAAACATTAATTTTGGAAAAAAGTGATTATCTCGGCTGGGTAAACATTTTTAATAATTTGCCATTTGGTTTCAGAGCAGCTTGCATCTCAATTTGCTATTGTTTGCTATAATTGCTATTTTTTCCCAAACATTCATTACGGACAAAAGTGATCTTCGGAGTGTGCTGTGCATTTTCAGGAATTGGCCGGTTTGTTTCAGAGCATCGATCTTCACAATTAACTATTTTTTGGCAATCATTGATTTAGGAAAAAAAAATGATTATCTCGGCGAGTTAACCATTATGAGAAATTTTCCGTTTGTTTTCAGAGCAGCTTGCATCTAAAGTTACTATTTTGTGCTAACAATTCGTTTTGGGAAAAAGTGATTATCTCGGCGAGTTATTTTGAGTAATTTTCCTTATGGGGTCAGCTTGCATCAAAATTAACAATTTAATGCCTAATATTCATTTTGGGGAAAAAGTGATTATCTCGGCGAATGAACCATTTTGAGTAATTTTCCATTTCGGTTCAGAGCAGTTTGCATCTAAAGTAGCTAGTTTGTGCCAAACATTCATTTTGGACAAAAGGTGATTTTCTCGGCGAGTTAACCATTATGAGAAATTTTCCGTTTGGTTTGAGAGCAGCTTGCATCTAAAGTTACTATTTTGTGCTAACAATTTGTTTTGGAAAAAAGTGAATATCTCGGCGAGATAAGCCTTTCCAAATATTGCCATTTGGTTTCAGAGCAGCTTAATTTAAATTAGCTATTTTTTGCAAAACAGTCGTTTTGGAAAGAAAGTGATTTCCTCGTTAAGCATTTTGAGCAATGTACAGTTGGTTTTCAGAGCGTCTTGCATGAAAATGTACTACTTCTTGTCAGACATTAATTTTGGAAAACAAGTCATTATCTCGGAGAGTTAGCATTTTCAATAATTGCCATTAAGTTTCAGAGCAGCTTGCATTTAAATTAGCAATTTTTCGCCAAACATTCGATTTGGAAAGAAATTGATTTCCTCGTTAAGCATTTTGAGCAATGTACAGTTGGTTTTCAGAGCGTCTTGCATGAAAATGTACTACTTCTTGTCAGACATTAATTTGGGAAAAAAGTGATTATCTCGACTGGGTAACATTTTTTATAATTTGACATTTGGTTTCAGAGCAGCTTGCATCTTAATTTGCTATTGTTTGCTATAATTGCTATTTTTTCCCAAACATTCATTTTGCGAAAAAAAGTGGTATGCTGAGTGTGCTGTGCATTTTCAGGAATTGGCCGGTTTGTTTCAGAGCATCGATCTTCACAATTAACTATTTTTTGGCAATCATTGATTTAGGAAAAAAAAGTGATTATCTCGGCGAGTTAACCATTTTGAGAAATTTTCCGTTTGTTTTCAGAGCAGCTTGCATTTTGTGCTAACAATTTGTTTTGGAAAAAAGTGATTATCTCGGCAAGTTATTTTGAGTAATTTTCCTTATGGGGTCAGAGCAGCTTGCATCAAAATTAACAATTTAATGCCTAATATTCATTTTGGGGAAAAAGTGATTATCTCGGCGAATGAACCATTTTGAGTAATTTTCCATTTCGGTTCAGAGCAGTTTGCATCTAAAGTAGCTAGTTTGTGCCAAACATTCATTTTGGAAGAAATGTACAGTTGGTTTTCAGAACGTCTTGCATGAAAATGTACTATTTCTTGTCAAACATTAATTTTGGAAAAAAGTGATTATCTCGGCTGGGTAAACATTTTTAATAATTTGGCATTTGGTTTCAGAGCAGCTTGCATCTCAATTTGCTATTGTTTGCTATAATTGCTATTTTTTCCCAAACATTCATTACGGACAAAAGTGATCTTCGGAGTGTGCTGTGCATTTTCAGGAATTGGCCGGTTTGTTTCAGAGCATCGATCTTCACAATTAACTATTTTTTGGCAATCATTGATTTAGGAAAAAAAAATGATTATCTCGGCGAGTTAACCATTATGAGAAATTTTCCGTTTGTTTTCAGAGCAGCTTGCATCTAACGTTACTATTTTGTGCTAACAATTCGTTTTGGGAAAAAGTGATTATCTCGGCGAGTTATTTTGAGTAATTTTCCTTATGGGGTCAGCATCAAAATTAACAATTTAATGCCTAATATTCATTTTGGGGAAAAAGTGATTATCTCGGCGAATGAACCATTTTGAGTAATTTTCCATTTCGGTTCAGAGCAGTTTGCATCTAAAGTAGCTAGTTTGTGCCAAACATTCATTTTGGAAAAAAGGTGATTTTCTCGGCGAGTTAAGCATTTTGAGTAATTTACAGGTTTATTTCAGAGCGGTTTGCATGAAAATGTACTATTTCTTGCCAAACATTCAGTTTGGAAAAAAAGTGATGATCTCGGCGAGTTAAGCAGTTTCAATAATTTGCCATTTGGTTTCAGAGCAGCTTAATTTAAATTTGCTATTTTTACCCAAACATTCGTTTGGGGAAAAAAAAGTGATTATCTCGGCGAGATATTAGCAATTTTTCGCCAAACATTGTTAAGCATTTTGAGCAATGTACAGTTGGGTTTCAGAGCGTCTTGCATGAAAATGTACTATTTCTTGTCAAACATTAAATTTTTGAAAAAAGTGATTATCTCGGCTGGGT
Organism: Scyliorhinus torazame; assembly: GCF_047496885.1. Classification (NCBI taxonomy): domain Eukaryota; kingdom Metazoa; phylum Chordata; class Chondrichthyes; order Carcharhiniformes; family Scyliorhinidae; genus Scyliorhinus; species Scyliorhinus torazame. The sequence goes on from NW_027307849.1 coordinate 120,853, forward strand.
AAACATTTTTAATAATTTGCCATTTGGTTTCAGAGCAGCTTAATTTAAATTTGCTATTTTTACCCAAACATTCGTTTGGGGAAAAAAAAGTGATTATCTCGGCGAGTCAAGCATTTTGAGTAATGTTCCGGTTGGGGTCAGAGCGTCTTCCATGTAAATGTACTATTTCTTGCCACTCATTCAGTTTGGAAAACAAGTCATTATCTCGGAGAGTTAGCATTTTCAATAATTGCCATTAACTTTCAGAGCAGCTTGCATTTAAATTAGCAATTTTTCGCCAAACATTCGTTTTGGAAAGAAATTGATTTCCTCGTTAAGCATTTTGAGCAATGTACAGTTGGTTTTCAGAGCGTCTTGCATGAAAATGTACTATTTCTTGTCAAACATTAAATTTGGAAAAAAGTAATTATCTCGGCTGGGTAAACATTTTTAATAATTTGACATTTGGTTTCAGAGCAGCTTGCATCTCAATTTGCTATTGTTTGCTATAATTGCTATTTTTTCCCAAACATTCATTTTGCGAAAAAAAGTGGTATGCTGAGTGTGCTGTGCATTTTCAGGAATTGGCCGGTTTGTTTCAGAGCATCGATCTTCACAATTAACTATTTTTTGGCAATCATTGATTTAGGAAAAAAAAATGATTATCTCGGCGAGTTAACCATTATGAGAAATTTTCCGTTTGTTTTCAGAGCAGCTTGCATCTAAAGTTACTATTTTGTGCTAACAATTCGTTTTGGGAAAAAGTGATTATCTCGGCGAGTTATTTTGAGTAATTTTCCTTATGGGGTCAGCTTGCATCAAAATTAACAATTTAATGCCTAATATTCATTTTGGGGAAAAAGTGATTATCTCGGCGAATGAACCATTTTGAGTAATTTTCCATTTCGGTTCAGAGCAGTTTGCATCTAAAGTAGCTAGTTTGTGCCAAACATTCATTTTGGACAAAAGGTGATTTTCTCGGCGAGTTAACCATTATGAGAAATTTTCGGTTTGGTTTGAGAGCAGCTTGCATCTAAAGTTACTATTTTGTGCTAACAATTTGTTTTGGAAAAAAGTGAATATCTCGGCGAGATAAGCCTTTCCAAATATTGCCATTTGGTTTCAGAGCAGCTTAATTTAAATTAGCTATTTTTTGCAAAACAGTCGTTTTGGAAAGAAAGTGATTTCCTCGTTAAGCATTTTGAGCAATGTACAGTTGGTTTTCAGAGCGTCTTGCATGAAAATGTACTACTTCTTGTCAGACATTAATTTGGGAAAAAAGTGATTATCTCGACTGGGTAACATTTTTTATAATTTGACATTTGGTTTCAGAGCAGCTTGCATCTTAATTTGCTATTGTTTGCTATAATTGCTATTTTTTCCCAAACATTCATTTTGCGAAAAAAAGTGGTATGCTGAGTGTGCTGTGCATTTTCAGGAATTGGCCGGTTTGTTTCAGAGCATCGATCTTCACAATTAACTATTTTTTGGCAATCATTGATTTAGGAAAAAAAAGTGATTATCTCGGCGAGTTAACCATTTTGAGAAATTTTCCGTTTGTTTTCAGAGCAGCTTGCATTTTGTGCTAACAATTTGTTTTGGAAAAAAGTGATTATCTCGGCAAGTTATTTTGAGTAATTTTCCTTATGGGGTCAGAGCAGCTTGCATCAAAATTAACAATTTAATGCCTAATATTCATTTTGGGGAAAAAGTGATTATCTCGGCGAATGAACCATTTTGAGTAATTTTCCATTTCGGTTCAGAGCAGTTTGCATCTAAAGTAGCTAGTTTGTGCCAAACATTCATTTTGGAAGAAATGTACAGTTGGTTTTCAGAACGTCTTGCATGAAAATGTACTATTTCTTGTCAAACATTAATTTTGGAAAAAAGTGATTATCTCGGCTGGGTAAACATTTTTAATAATTTGGCATTTGGTTTCAGAGCAGCTTGCATCTCAATTTGCTATTGTTTGCTATAATTGCTATTTTTTCCCAAACATTCATTACGGACAAAAGTGATCTTCGGAGTGTGCTGTGCATTTTCAGGAATTGGCCGGTTTGTTTCAGAGCATCGATCTTCACAATTAACTATTTTTTGGCAATCATTGATTTAGGAAAAAAAAATGATTATCTCGGCGAGTTAACCATTATGAGAAATTTTCCGTTTGTTTTCAGAGCAGCTTGCATCTAACGTTACTATTTTGTGCTAACAATTCGTTTTGGGAAAAAGTGATTATCTCGGCGAGTTATTTTGAGTAATTTTCCTTATGGGGTCAGCATCAAAATTAACAATTTAATGCCTAATATTCATTTTGGGGAAAAAGTGATTATCTCGGCGAATGAACCATTTTGAGTAATTTTCCATTTCGGTTCAGAGCAGTTTGCATCTAAAGTAGCTAGTTTGTGCCAAACATTCATTTTGGAAAAAAGGTGATTTTCTCGGCGAGTTAAGCATTTTGAGTAATTTACAGGTTTATTTCAGAGCGGTTTGCATGAAAATGTACTATTTCTTGCCAAACATTCAGTTTGGAAAAAAAGTGATGATCTCGGCGAGTTAAGCAGTTTCAATAATTTGCCATTTGGTTTCAGAGCAGCTTAATTTAAATTTGCTATTTTTACCCAAACATTCGTTTGGGGAAAAAAAAGTGATTATCTCGGCGAGATATTAGCAATTTTTCGCCAAACATTGTTAAGCATTTTGAGCAATGTACAGTTGGGTTTCAGAGCGTCTTGCATGAAAATGTACTATTTCTTGTCAAACATTAAATTTTTGAAAAAAGTGATTATCTCGGCTGGGTAAACATTTTTAATAATTTGCCATTTGGTTTCAGAGCAGCTTAATTTAAATTTGCTATTTTTACCCAAACATTCGTTTGGGGAAAAAAAAGTGATTATCTCGGCGAGTCAAGCATTTTGAGTAATGTTCCGGTTGGGGTCAGAGCGTCTTCCATGTAAATGTACTATTTCTTGCCACTCATTCAGTTTGGAAAACAAGTCATTATCTCGGAGAGTTAGCATTTTCAATAATTGCCATTAACTTTCAGAGCAGCTTGCATTTAAATTAGCAATTTTTCGCCAAACATTCGTTTTGGAAAGAAATTGATTTCCTCGTTAAGCATTTTGAGCAATGTACAGTTGGTTTTCAGAGCGTCTTGCATGAAAATGTACTATTTCTTGTCAAACATTAAATTTGGAAAAAAGTAATTATCTCGGCTGGGTAAACATTTTTAATAATTTGACATTTGGTTTCAGAGCAGCTTGCATCTCAATTTGCTATTGTTTGCTATAATTGCTATTTTTTCCCAAACATTCATTTTGCGAAAAAAAGTGGTATGCTGAGTGTGCTGTGCATTTTCAGGAATTGGCCGGTTTGTTTCAGAGCATCGATCTTCACAATTAACTATTTTTTGGCAATCATTGATTTAGGAAAAAAAAATGATTATCTCGGCGAGTTAACCATTATGAGAAATTTTCCGTTTGTTTTCAGAGCAGCTTGCATCTAAAGTTACTATTTTGTGCTAACAATTCGTTTTGGGAAAAAGTGATTATCTCGGCGAGTTATTTTGAGTAATTTTCCTTATGGGGTCAGCTTGCATCAAAATTAACAATTTAATGCCTAATATTCATTTTGGGGAAAAAGTGATTATCTCGGCGAATGAACCATTTTGAGTAATTTTCCATTTCGGTTCAGAGCAGTTTGCATCTAAAGTAGCTAGTTTGTGCCAAACATTCATTTTGGACAAATGGTGATTTTCTCGGCGAGTTAACCATTATGAGAAATTTTCCGTTTGGTTTCAGAGCAGCTTGCATCTAAAGTTACTATTTTGTGCTAACAATTTGTTTTGGAAAAAAGTGAATATCTCGGCGAGATAAGCCTTTTCAAATATTGCCATTTGGTTTCAGAGCAGCTTAATTTAAATTAGCTATTTTTTGCAAAACAGTCGTTTTGGAAAGAAAGTGATTTCCTCGTTAAGCATTTTGAGCAATGTACAGTTGGTTTTCAGACCGTCTTGCATGAAAATGTACTACTTCTTGTCAGACATTAATTTTGGAAAACAAGTCATTATCTCGGAGAGTTAGCATTTTCAATAATTGCCATTAAGTTTCAGAGCAGCTTGCATTTAAATTAGCAATTTTTCGCCAAACATTCGATTTGGAAAGAAATTGATTTCCTCGTTAAGCATTTTGAGCAATGTACAGTTGGTTTTCAGAGCGTCTTGCATGAAAATGTACTACTTCTTGTCAGACATTAATTTGGGAAAAAAGTGATTATCTCGACTGGGTAACATTTTTTATAATTTGACATTTGGTTTCAGAGCAGCTTGCATCTTAATTTGCTATTGTTTGCTATAATTGCTATTTTTTCCCAAACATTCATTTTGCGAAAAAAAGTGGTATGCTGAGTGTGCTGTGCATTTTCAGGAATTGGCCGGTTTGTTTCAGAGCATCGATCTTCACAATTAACTATTTTTTGGCAATCATTGATTTAGGAAAAAAAAGTGATTATCTCGGCGAGTTAACCATTTTGAGAAATTTTCCGTTTGTTTTCAGAGCAGCTTGCATTTTGTGCTAACAATTCGTTTTGGAAAAAAGTGATTATCTCGGCAAGTTATTTTGAGTAATTTTCCTTATGGGGTCAGAGCAGCTTGCATCAAAATTAACAATTTAATGCCTAATATTCATTTTGGGGAAAAAGTGATTATCTCGGCGAATGAAGCATTTTGAGTAATTTTCCATTTCGGTTCAGAGCAGTTTGCATCTAAAGTAGCTAGTTTGTGCCAAACATTCATTTTGGAAGAAATGTACAGTTGGTTTTCAGAACGTCTTGCATGAAATTGTACTATTTCTTGTCAAACATTAATTTTGGAAAAAAGTGATTATCTCGGCTGGGTAAACATTTTTAATAATTTGGCATTTGGTTTCAGAGCAGCTTGCATCTCAATTTGCTATTGTTTGCTATAATTGCTATTTTTTCCCAAACATTCATTACGGACAAAAGTGATCTTCGGAGTGTGCTGTGCATTTTCAGGAATTGGCCGGTTTGTTTCAGAGCATCGATCTTCACAATTAACTATTTTTTGGCAATCATTGATTTAGGGAAAAAAAATGATTATCTCGGCGAGTTAACCATTATGAGAAATTTTCCGTTTGTTTTCAGAGCAGCTTGCATCTAAAGTTACTATTTTGATGCTGACCCCATAAGGAAAATTACTCAAAATAACTCGCCGAGATAATCACTTTTTCCCAAAACGAATTGCCATTTGGTTTCAGAGCAGCTTAATTTAAATTTGCTATTTTTACCCAAACATTCGTTTGGGGAAAAAAAAGTGATTATCTCGGCGAGTCAAGCATTTTGAGTAATGTTCCGGTTGGGGTCAGAGCGTCTTCCATGTAAATGTACTATTTCTTGCCACTCATTCAGTTTGGAAAACAAGTCATTATCTCGGAGAGTTAGCATTTTCAATAATTGCCATTAAGTTTCAGAGCAGCTTGCATTTAAATTAGCAATTTTTCGCCAAACATTCGTTTTGGAAAGAAATTGATTTCCTCGTTAAGCATTTTGAGCAATGTACAGTTGGTTTTCAGAGCGTCTTGCATGAAAATGTACTATTTCTTGTCAAACATTAAATTTGGAAAAAAGTAATTATCTCGGCTGGGTAAACATTTTTAATAATTTGACATTTGGTTTCAGAGCAGCTTGCATCTCAATTTGCTATTGTTTGCTATAATTGCTATTTTTTCCCAAACATTCATTTTGCGGAAAAAAGTGATCTTCTGAGTGTGCTGTGCATTTTCAGGAATTGGCCGGTTTGTTTCAGAGCATCGATCTTCACAATTAACTATTTTTTGGCAATCATTGATTTAGGAAAAAAAGTGATTATCTCGGCGAGTTAACCATAATGAGAAATTTTCCGTTTGTTTTCAGAGCAGCTTGCATCTAAAGTTACTATTTTGTGCTAACAATTTGTTTTGGAAAAAAGTGAATATCTCGGCGAGTTACTTTGAGTAATTTTCCATTTCGGTTCAGAGCAGTTTGCATTTAAAGTAGCTAGTTTGTGCCAAACATTCATTTTGGAAAAAAAGTGATTTTCTCGGCGAGTTAAGCATTTTGAGTAATTTACCGGTTGATTTCAGAGCGGCTTGCATGAAAATGCACTATTTCTTGCCACACATTCATTTTGAAAAAAAGTGATGTTCTCGGCGAGTTAAGCATTTTCAATAATTTGCCATTTGGTTTCAGAGCACCTTAATTTAAATTTCCTATTTTTCCCCAAACATTCGTTTTGGAAAGAAAGTGATTTCCTCGTTAAGCATTTTGAGAAATGTACAGTTGGTTTTCAGAGCGTCTTGCATGAAAATGTACTATTTCTTGTCAAACATTAATTTTGGAAAAAAGTGTTTATCTCGGCTGTGTTTTCGTTTTTCTGTGTGCTGTGTTTTTGTTTTTGTGTGTGTTTTTGTTTTTGTGTGTGTTTTTGTTTTTCTGTGTGTGTGTTTTTTGTTTTTGTGTGTTTTTGTACTTGTGTGTGTCTGTTTGTTTTTGTGCGTATGTTTTTGTTTTTGTGTGAGATTATGTTTTTGTGTGTGTGTGTTTGAGCTTTTGTTTTTCTGTGCGTGTGTGTTTTTGTTATTGTGTGTGTTTTTGTTTTTCTGTGTGTATGTTTTTTGTTTTTGTGTGTGTTTTTGTTTTTGTGCGTATGTTTTTGTTTTTGTGTGTGTTTATGTTTTTGTGTGTGTGTGTGTTTTTTGTTTTTGTGTGTTTTTGTTTTTCTGTGTGTGTGTTTTTTGTTTTTGTGTGTGTATTTGTTTTTGTGTGTGTGTTCGTTTTGTGTGTTTGAGCTTTTGTTTTTGTGTGTGTTTTTGTTTTTCTGTGTGTTTTTGTTTTTGTGTGTGTGTGTTTTTGTGTTTGTGGGTGATTTTGTGTGTGATTGTTTTTGTGTGTGTGTGTTTTTGTTTTTGTGTGTGTGTTTGTTTTTGTTTTTGTGTGTGTGTTTGTTTTTGTGTTTGTTTTTGTGTTTGTTTTCGTTTTTCTGTCTGTGTGTGTTTTTGTTTTTGTGTGTGTGTGTGTTTGAACTTTTGTTTTTGTGTGTGTTTTTGTTTTTCTGTGTGTGTGTTTTTTGTTTCTGTGTGTGTTTTTGTTTTTGTGTGTGTGTGTTTGTTTTTGTGTGTGTGTGTTTTTGTGTGTGTGTTTTTGTGTGTGTTTGTGTTTTTCTGTGTGTGTGTGTGTTTTGTTTTTGTGTGTGTGTGTTTTTGTGTGTGTGTGTGGGTTTTTGTTTTTGTGTGTGTTTTTGTTTTTCTGTGTGTGTGTTTTTTGTTTCTGTCTGTGTTTTTGTTTTTGTGTGTGTTTTTGTTTTGTGTGTGTGTTTGTTTTTGTGTGTGTGTTTTTGTGTGTGTTTGTGTTTTTTCATTTTGTGTGTGTATTTGTTTTTGTGTGTGTGTTTGTTTTTGTGTGTGTGTTTTTTGTTTTTGTGTGTGTATTTGTTTTTGTGTGTGTTTTTGTTTTTCTGTGTGTGTGTTTGAGCTTTTGTTTTTGTGTGTGTTTTTGTTTCTCTGTGCGCGTGTGTTTTTGTTTTTGTGTGTGTTTTTGTTTTTCTGTGTGTGTGTTTTTTGTTTTTGTGTGTCTTTTTGTTTATGTGTGTGTTTTTGTTTTTGTGCGTATGTTTTTGTTTTTGTGTGTGTTTATGTTTTTGTGGGTGTGTGTGCTTTTGTGGGTGTGTGTGTTTTTGTTTTTGTGTGTGTTTTTGTTTTTCTGTGTGTGTGTGTTTTTTGTTTTTGTGTGTGTGTGTTTTTGTGTGTGTGTGTGTTTTTTGTTTTTTGCGTGTGTTTTTGTTTTTGTTTTTGTTTGTGTTTTTGTTTTTCTGTGTGTCTGTTTGTTTTTGTGTGTTTGTTTTTGTTTTTGTGTGTGTTTTTTGTTTTTGTGTGTGTATTTGTTTTTGTGTGTGTTTTTGTGTGTGTTTGTTTTTGTGTGTGTGTTTGTTTTTGTGTGTGTGTGTTTTTGTTTTTGTGTGTGTTTTTGTTTTTGTGTGTGTGTTTGTTTTTGTGTTTGTTTTTGTTTTTGTGTGTGTGTGTGTTTGAGCTTTTGTTATTGTGTGTGTGTTTGTTTTTGTGTGTGTGTGTTTTTGTGTGTGTTTGTGTTTTTTCTTTTTGTGTGTGTGTGTGTTTGAGCTTTTGTTTTTTTGTGTGTGTATTTTTGTTTTTGTGTGTGTTTTTGTTTTTCTGTGTGTGTGTTTTTTGTTTCTGTGTGTGTTTTTGTTTTTGTGTGTGTGTGTTTGTTTTTGTGCGTGTGTTTGTTTTTGTGTGTGTTTTTGTTTTGTGTGTGTGTTTGTTTTTGTGTGTGTGTTTTTGTGTGTGTTTGTGTTTTTTCATTTTGTGTGTGTATTTGTTTTTGTGTGTGTGTTTGTTTTTCTGTGTGTGTGTTTTTGTTTTTGTGTGTGTTTTTGTTTTAGTGTGTGTGTTTGAGCTTTTGTTTTTGTGTGTGTTTTTGTTTTTCTGTGCGTGTGTGTTTTTGTTTTTGTGTGTGTTTTTCTGTGTGTGTGTTTTTTGTTTTTGTGTGTCTTTTTGTTTTTGTGTGTGTTTTTGTTTTTGTGCGTATGTTTTTGTTTTTGTGTGTGTTTATGTTTTTGTGGGTGTGTGTGCTTTTGTGGGTGTGTGTGTTTTTGTTTTTGTGTGTGTTTTTGTTTTTCTGTGTGTGTGTGTGTTTTGTTTTTGTGTGTGTGTGGGTTTTTGTTTTTGTGTGTGTTTTTGTTTTTCTGTGTGTGTGTTTTTTGTTTCTGTGTGTGTTTTTGTTTTTGTGTGTGTTTTTGTTTTGTGTGTGTGTTTGTTTTTGTGTGTGTGTTTTTGTGTGTGTTTGTGTTTTTTCATTTTGTGTGTGTATTTGTTTTTGTGTGTGTGTTTGTTTTTCTGTGTGTGTGTTTTTGTTTTTGTGTGTTTTTGTTTTTGTGTGTGTGTTTTTTGTTTTTGTGTGTGTATTTGTTTTTGTGTGTGTGTGTTTTTGTGTGTGTTTGTGTTTTTTCTTTTTGTGTGTGTGTGATTGAGCTTTTGTTTTTGTGTGTGTTTTTGTTTTTCTGGGTGTGTGTTTTTTTGTGTATGTTTTTGTATTTCTGTGTGTGTGTGTTTTTTGTTTTTGTTTATTTTTGTGTTTTTGTTTTTGTGTGTGTTTTTGTTTTTGAGTGTGTGTGGGGGGTTTTGTTTTTGTGTGTGTGTTTTTGTGTTTGTTTTTGTTTTTTTGTGTGTGTGTGTTTTTGTTTTTGTGTGTGTTTTTGTTTTTCTGTGTGTGTGTTTTGTTTTTGTGTATGTCTGTTTGTTTTTGTGTGTGTGTGTTTTTTGTTTTTGTGTGTGTTTTAGTTTTTATGTGTTTTTTTGTTTTCGTGTGTGTTTTCGTTTTGATGTGTGTGTGTTTTTGTTTTTGTGTGTTTTTTTGTTTTCGTGTGTGTTTTCGTTTTGCTGTGTGTGTGTTTTTGTTTTTGTGTGTGTTTTTGTTTTTCTGTGTGTGTGTGTTTTGTTTTTGTGTATGTCTGTTTGATTTTGTGTGTGTTTTTGTTTCTGTGCGTGTTTTTGTTTTTCTGTGTGTGTGTTTTTGTTTTTGTGTGTGTGTTTGTTTTTGTGTTTGTTTTTGTTTTTTTGTGTGTGTGTGTGTTTGAGCTTTTGTTTTTGTGTGTGTTTTTGTTTTTCTGTGTGTGTGTTTTTGTTTTTGTGTGTGTGTTTGTTTTTGTGTGTGTTTTTGTTTTGTGTGTGTGTTTGTTTTTGTGTGTGTGTTTTTGTGTGTGTTTGTGTTTTTTCATTTTGTGTGTGTATTTGTTTTTGAGTGTGTGTTTGTTTTTCTGTGTGTGTGTTTTTGTTTTTGTGTGTTTTTGTTTGTGTGTGTGTGTTTTTTGTTTTTGTGTGTATATTTGTTTTTGTGTGTGTTTTTGTTTTTGTGTGTGTGTTTGAGCTTTTGTTTTTGTGTGTGTTTTTGTTTTTCTGTGTGTGTGTTTTTTGTTTTTGTGTGTCTTTTTGTTTTTGTGTGTGTTTTTGTTTTTGTGCGTATGTTTTTGTTTTTGTGTGTGTTTTTGTGTGTGTTTGTGTTTTTTCCTTTTGTGTGTGTATTTGTTTTTGTGTGTGTGTTTGTTTTTGTGTGTGTTTTTGTTTTTGTGTGTGTGTGTGTTTGAACTTTTGTTTTTGTGTGTGTTTTTGTTTTTCTGTGTGTGTGTTTTTTGTTTCTGTGTGTGTTTTTGTTTTTGTGTGTGTTTTTGTTTTTGTGTGTGTGTGTTTGTTTTTGTGTGTGTTTTTGTTTTTCTGTGTGTGTGTTTTTTGTTTTTGTGTGTCTTTTTGTTTTTGTGTGTGTTTTTGTTTTTGTGCGTATGTTTTTGTTTTTGGGTGTTTATTATTTTTGTGGGTGTGTGTGCTTTTGTGGGTGTGTGTGTTTTTGTTTTTGTGTGTGTTTTTGTTTTTCTGTGTGTGTGGTTTTGTGTGTGTGTCTGTTTTTTGTTTTTTGCGTGTGTTTTTGTTTTTGTTTATTTTTGTGTTTTTGTTTTTGTGTGTGTTTTTGTTTTTGAGTGTGTGTGGGGGGTTTTGTTTTTGTGTGTGTGTTTTTGTGTTTGTTTTTGTTTTTTTGTGTGTGTGTGTTTTTGTTTTTGTGTGTGTTTTTGTTTTTCTGTGTGTGTGTTTTGTTTTTGTGTATGTCTGTTTGTTTTTGTGTGTGTGTGTTTTTTGTTTTTGTGTGTGTTTTAGTTTTTATGTGTTTTTTTGTTTTCGTGTGTGTTTTCGTTTTTCTGTGTGTGTGTTTTTGTTTTTGTGTGTGTTTTTGTTTTTGTGTGTGTTTTTGTTTTTCTGTGTGTGTGTGTTTTGTTTTTGTGTATGTCTGTTTGATTTTGTGTGTGTTTTTGTTTCTGTGCGTGTTTTTGTTTTTCTGTGTGTGTGTTTTTGTTTTTGTGTGTGTGTTTGTTTTTGTGTTTGTTTTTGTTTTTTTGTGTGTGTGTGTGTTTGAGCTTTTGTTTTTGTGTGTGTTTTTGTTTTTCTGTGTGTGTGTTTTTGTTTTTGTGTGTGTGTTTGTTTTTGTGTGTGTTTTTGTTTTGTGTGTGTGTTTGTTTTTGTGTGTGTGTTTTTGTGTGTGTTTGTGTTTTTTCATTTTGTGTGTGTATTTGTTTTTGTGTGTGTGTTTGTTTTTCTGTGTGTGTGTTTTTGTTTTTGTGTGTTTTTGTTTGTGTGTGTGTGTTTTTTGTTTTTGTGTGTATATTTGTTTTTGTGTGTGTTTGTGTTTTTTCTTTTTGTGTGTGTTTTAGTTTGTGTGTGTGTGGTTTTGTTTTTGTGTGTGTGTTTGTTTTGTGTGTGTGTGTTTGAGCTTTTGTTTTTGTGTGTGTATTTGTTTTTCTGTGCGTGTGTATTTTTGTTTTTGTGTGTGTTTTTCTTTTTCTGTGTGTATGTTTTTTGTTTTTGTGTGTGTTTTTGTTTTTGTGCGTATGTTTTTGTTTTTGTGTGTGTTTATGTTTTTGTGGGTGTGTGTTTGAGCTTTTGTTTTTGTGTGTGTTTATGTTTTTGTGTTTGTTTTTGTTTTTGTGTGTGTGTGTTTGAGCTATTATTTTTGTGTGTGTTTTTGTTTTTGAGTGTGTGTGTGTGTGTTTTTGTTTTTGTGTGTGTGTTTTTGTTTTTGCGTGTTTGTTTTTGTGTGTGTTTTAGTTTTTGTGTGTTTTT